>NC_142089.1:62145629-62445629 GCF_054644295.1 Miniopterus natalensis | reverse complement strand
GGCTGAACTATTTTAAGAATCGTATGGTTCCTCAATTCCTTGCCTCATTTCATGGGATAATTAAGAATGTACATTTTCTTTTCATGTTTTTGGTGACAGGCCTCATGGCTACAAATTGACAATGATGTATACACCACCAATCTGAGAGTAATTGGACCTAAAATGGAGTAGTGATGGAGCCTGGATCATGAGCAGAGTTTAAGACCAAAGTGAGTGGTAGGCTCCAGACGTGTCTCACGTTGCTATCTCCTCTATGAATCGTTGGTAGGGTCAAGGAATAATTTTCATCGGCGTCTTGACTTGTCTGGCCAATTAAGCAGACATGTTTCTGCAGTGTCAGCCTATTAAGTGAAAAGGGTTGGGTCCTGTTGAATATAATTGTAAGGAAGGATAGCCCACCATCCCTGTTGTAATTTTACCAAAATAAGTATCCTAAGTAGAAGAAAATCATGGTGAAGCAGAGCAAAACCTGTAACTTTTACTACTCCACTGCAGGCCAAATGATGTTATATCTATATCAATATGTGGATTTCATAGGATTTTTTCTAACCCCCTGTGGGATATGAGACTCATTTGAAGTAACCTTGGCAGAAGAATATTAGCTACTTAGACCTAAAAGGATATTTTGATCTGTAATATAAAAAGCACATGTAGTAATTAATATAAAAGCAGCTGAAAGTGCCTGAGGTCAGTAGTTGCTACATCGATAGTGCATGTAAACAAAGTATTAGCCAAAATTGCTTTCAGAGGGCCCTAATTACGACTGTTTTTATTTTATTTAGTCTGATTTAATGATACTTTTTATATGAATTTGCTTCATGGTTACTGTTGATTGCAGCTTCCTTTACTTGAGACAAATGTGTTGGAGATGGGATAGTTATAAACTTTTTTAACCATTTAGTTTGGTGACCCTGTATCTATCAAAGGCATGGTATATTACTATAAAGCTAATCGATAAAAAGCCAGTAATTTAAACTTAATTCACTTTGTTTACAGGTTTTCATGTAAAACTCACCTACAATGAAGTGTACAAATCTTGCTGGTACACTTGAGTTTTGAGAAATACATTCACTTGTGTAACTTGGGCTCCTATCAAGATATAGTACATTGCTAATCCTCTAGCTAATTCTTGCTCGCTCCTTCCCTGTCACTACCTGCCTCACTGCATCAACAGGCAGCCACTTTTCTGGCTTTTTTCCCATTACAGATTAGATTGGCCTATCCTACAGCTTCATGCAAATAGTCTCACAATATGTACTCTTTTAAGGCTTCTTTCACTCCTAAGCTTAATTTTAATAAATAGTTCTCATATATAATTGAAATTAGTTATGATAAGCAGTCATGTTAGAAATAAAGCAGAGTAGTCTTGTTTCAAAGAATGAAAGAGAAATTAATACATTATAATTTAAAAAAAGTCTTTATTGATTTCAGAGAGAGGAAGGGAGAGGGAGAGAAAGAGATAGAAACATCAATGATGAGAGAGTCATTGATCGGCTGCCTCCTGCACGCCCCCTACTGGGGATCGAGCCCGCAACCCGGGCATGTGCCCTGACCGGGAATCGAACAGTGATCTCCTGGATCCTAGGTTGATGCTCAACCGCTGAACCACGCTGGCTGGGCTGGGCTACATTATAATTTTGAGATGGCTAAGCTAACAAATGCTGATCCATTTTTAATTGAAAGTTAATTGATAGAATTAGAAATTCACCTGCAGTTGTAAGAAATAATACTGCCTTTACCCAATTTCCCCAATGTTAACATTTTGCAAAAATACAGTACAATATCTAAACCAGGATATTGAGCATTGATGTAATCTACCAGTCTCAGATTTCCAGTTTTACTTGTACGCATGTTTGTTCTACACAATTTTATCTCACATGTAGGTTTGTATACGCACCACCACAGGGAAGATGCTGAGCATTCCACCCAACGCAAGGAGCCCTTTCACGGCCACACCCACTTCGCTCCCACCACTCCTCTCTATCCTTGGACCCTGGAAACCACTAATTGGCTCTCCATTTCTAAAAAACTTCATATGAATGGAATCGTATGGTTTATAATGTTTTGGATTGGCTTTTTAAACTCACCATAATACCCAGGGGGTTCATCCAAGTTGTTGTGTGCATCAATAGGTTTTCTTATTGTGGAACAGAATTCCATGGTAGGAATGTACTATAGTTTATTTAATTCACCTATTAAAGGACATCTGGTTTGTTTCCAGCTTTTGGCTATTATGAATGAAGCAACTTTGAACATTTGTGTACAGGTTTTTGTGTGAACATAAGTTTTCATTTCTCTGGGATAAATGCCTCAGGGTAGAATGGCTGGGTCATATGGTAATTGCATGTTTACTTTTAAAAGAAACTGCCAAACCATTTTCCAGAGTAGCCGTACCATTTTATACTATTAGCAAGTATACGTGTGACCTAGTTTCTCTGTGCCCTCCCCAGCATTTGGTGGTGGTATTTTTTGTTTTCACCGTACTGATAGGTGCTAAGTCTTATTATAGAATTTACTTTGCATTTCTGTTGGCTAATGATGTTGAACTTTTTTTCATGCACTTATTTGCCATCCACATATTCTCTTTGGTGAAATGCCTGTTCGTGCCTTTTCCCATTTTCTAATTGATTTTTTTTTTTTTAAATCTGTGCTTAAATAGATGAAACAAGACAACCCAAGTAGCTTTCAAGAGCATGTAAGAAAAATATCCCAAGAAATATCCCATTTGGCTTGAGAAATGCTATTAGTAGCTGAATAAGTAGATAACTCACATCACCCAATGAATATAAATGGATGTTTTGCTGCATATGTGTGAAAAGAATTGTCAGCTTTCTGAGGCTCCCATGATTCTGTAAGTGGCTTCGTCTTCCAGTCCCATTTTTTTTTTAAGGTTCTGGGCTTTCCCCCTGCTCTACCCCAGACCTTACATTCTCTTTTCATTTACTCTATGACAAGCTTGGGTGACAGATTCACCCCCTTGAATATAATTCTGAAGCATGTTGATGGATTCCTTAAACAGGGCTCGTGCACCCAAGTGCCCTGTTTTTTTGATAGGACTTGGCCATTTGAGATCGGCTTTGCACATTTCTGTAGTGTTTGTTTCTGTCAGTCTGAGTAAGACGGAACATAGTTATCTTGATGGGAGGGTAAGAAAGAAGCAGTCTAGAAACAGCAGGAAAGTGTTCCAGTGTACTTGGTAATGAATTTACTATGGAGTGACATAGAGGGGTCATCGGAACATTTTCTTAGATGATACATGTCTGACCAAGTAATAAGGTAGAAAAGAGCCGAAGGCTTACAGATAAAAGGACCTGGATTTGTGACCTTGCTCTGCTCTAATTTAGTGACATTGATCAGATTACTTAACCTCTCTGAGCCTCCACTTAATTACTTGTATAAATGGGTAATAATTTCCATACTACTTCCACAGGGTGAGTTATAAGTATCAAATAGGATAATACAATGCGTTTGTAAATGATAGTGCTGTACAAATGTAAGCTGCTATTATGTTTATAATAATTACACTCTTCCTCCCCACGACTAAAGCAAACAGAAACACAACCTGGGAGAGAAACAGTCATTTTCACAGAATGAGGTCAAATGATCACTGGAAGTTTCCTGAGGCAGGGGGCGACCCTAAGCATGATTGTTTTCTTAGATGTGATTTTAATTTTGTTTGATTCTTTCAGCATTTTCCTGCTTACCAATCAATCAGCAATAACTGCACTTCACTTAGGCCACTGAGCAAAGATGCTATGAGAATGAAAATGGACTTCAGGAGTATTCCAATCTTATCCATTTAAGTTCCAGTTTTAAAGATGGGTTATTCGTCAACTTGCCACCCAAAGCCTTACTTGGGGTCATATTTTCCCCCAATCTTGTCCTTAATCATCACCTAGATTAACCTGGCGGTAAAGAAGCCAGACAGACCTGGGTTTGTACAAGGAGTGTTTCTGTGTAAGTGGGAGATTAGATATGTCTTTATCCATAATATAGATTCAAATGGAATTGTTAACTGATGATATAGGTGGCAAATTATCTGGACATCTGCCTTTAAATAATTTTGAATAATTTTAGGTACAATAGACACAGTGTTGTTGGCAACCCTGTCTATAAATTGAGAAGATCAGAGAAAAGGTCACCAAGGGTTGCAAACTGATTTTCTTCTAAGATAGGTGATTGGTAACCAGTTTAGGAATGGATGAAACCAGAAGCCTGTTTGCACGCATGCAGTTCCTTACCCCACATCTTAATTTGGGCCATTTACTTGTGTGACGTAGGATAATTAGAAGGTCTCAAGGCGATGCTGAGGCTCAGGTGAGATCAATGTATGTGGAAGTGCTTTGGGAATTGTCATATGCTATTATGCAGACTTTGTTGTCAGTTGTAGAGGCCACAGTGGAGGGGGTGACGGTAATAGAGAGGGGTGTGAAAAGAGGGTATATGTTCATCAAGCTTGAAAACTTGTCTAAGAATATTGCCAGTTATTGGATGGTATTGGAAAAATACTTCATTCTGGACTCCGTGTGTATCACTACCCTTCTCTTGGAATACACGGCCATGAATTGAATCACTGTCTACATTTTAACAATTCAGTTGTAGGTGATGATGTTTTAAAAATTGTCCCTTAAATCTGGAGAAACAGTACAATGACTCCAGAGAGCACAACAGGGACAATTTTAATTCAGTGGAAAACCAGCTAGCGATTAGATTAGATGACAGGAAGGGGGGGTCAAATGGATTATGGAAAAATGAGGAAGGAAGTGAATTGAGTCATGCTTATAGTTACAGTATATTTTTACCGTTGATTCTGAGGGTGGCATATTGTTTAATTCATTACAGCATTTAAGGACCAATTTCAGCTTAAAAGCATGAACGATTGAAGCTCTAACCAAACTCTAATCCCAGTTACTAGAAAGCCATGACTTTTTAATGTTCTTTAATCTGAAATAGATAATGTTTTTTCTGTAGCATCAGGCTTTTCAAATATTTTTCTTTCAAATACAAGGGTATATTTTGCACTTTTTGCAAATTTCTAAGGCAGTTGCTTCCTGTCTTTTAATATAGGATTATTAGTGTCTTTAAAACTGCATGTCTTAAATGAGTATTGCAGGAATGTTTGCACTTGTCCCTCCTTTATTAAGAATAAAATATTGTATCTGGTCATAAATGCAATGATCCTAACCTTCGCAAAATCTTATTACTGATATTTATATTACTTGTATCTTATGGTATGAACAATATTATATTCAATTCTTGCCCCCAAAAAGAGAACTCTAAAGGAATTGATTAAACAATGGCTTTGCATGGATTTCTCACTTTTCCACTTGTGACCGATTTCATGCAGCCCTTTCCAGGTACGTCAGACTTCTGACTGATCTAGGCCAGCTCACGTGAATAGGGCCGGGTGAAGGGCGTGCCTGTGTCTTCCCTCTATTTGCTTGGCTGCTGTTGGAGCAGTTTAGACTCCCACGCTTTGTCTTTTTCTCCTCAAAATTCCTGGATGTTAATGCACTGGCCTATACATCCTTCAGCGAGCTGTACTGACCAATGGTTTTTGGTGACTCTGGGGAGTGGAGTTAATATTCTTCTTGGTGTTGGATGTAGTCAGTATTTGACTTACACACCTCAGGGAAGCTTTCTCTGTCCACCCGGTTTAACATAGGAATATTGTCCCCCCCCCCCCCCCCCGGTTGTCACTTTCCATCTTCCTACTGGCTGATGTTACAGTAAATGTTTATTTGCTGACTGGTTGTCTATCAGTCTTTCTACTAGAACTAAGCACTATGTGGCAAGCTCCTTGACTCTATCCATTCAGTCTAGAACTGTGCAGGGCATGCACACAAGTATTTGTTGAATCAATTAATATAATAATCCCACGAACCACGACCAGCTCGTGAGATAGATTATCCTGGTGGTTAAGTTATTTCAGGTTCAAAACTTGCTATCTTTAGAGCTGTGTTTCTCTCCTTGGCTTCTAACACCATGTTTTTTTGAGCTGGAGAACTTCCTAATAAACATTATTTTGGGAGAAAGGAAGCCGAATGAGTATGGGTGTCAGGTTATCAAGTAAATATTGGAACAATTTTAGCCTCTGATTGGGAATGTTTATTTTGCTCAGATGTGTATTTGGTCTGACCTTGGAGTTAGAGTTACTTACGAAGCTGCATAAATGTTAATGAATGTTTATAATGTGGACTATAAGCTGAAAGCAGTTAAAATATAAATATTTAAGCCATATGTTAGAAAATAACCAGAGCCTTGCAGCTATTTCGGATTGTGAAGGGAAATTGCCTGATTTATTGACGAGGGCTGGAAATTTGGAGTCCTGGGTTCTGTTTCCAATCCTGCTTTTTGCCAGCGCTTCACAAAATGTCTCTGTTGAATAAATGTTCAATGGGACAGTATTAATCCCTTTATAATACTTTTATAGTACTTAGACATTTTTGTGCTCCAGTTGTTCTGGCTTTATTGATGTTCTCTTAGCCTGTTCTTCAGGTTTTTCTTTCGTTAAACTCATGCAGACCCCACTTTAGTGCATGTGTGTGTGTGTATTTGTGGGGGGAGTCTTGCTCCATCTTATCAGTCCCTCGTTAATGAATTTTTTATCCCACCTTTAAGGCTCACCTGAAAAAACATACTGGTACTTCTAAAATGCTTATAAAAGCGTGTCACCGTGCCTAATGTAGCAACTGTAGCTTACAAAGAACAATAAAGACAAACGAGACAGATTTTGATGGCGATGTTGTTGCAAATGAAATTAACCAAAGATGAGAGCCTCTGTTTCCAAAGCAAAGAAAGCAGAGGCTGGATCTTGATAAATCTTGAAAGAAGGCAGCTAACTCGGCCCCAACCAGGTGCCCTTATTTTAAGCACCCTCATTTAACACCATTAGTGTTATCAGGGCTTTTATGTCAGGCTTCTTTCTGTCTGGTGTGTTTGGTGAATTTTTAACTGAACAGGCTTTACAATGGGAGCATGGGGCAGACACTAAACAACAGCTAAAACCACTTCAGAATTCCAGAGGCCTGACTCAGCTCCCTCTCCCACTGACTCCTTCTCTGCACTCACCCTCTTGCTGGGGGGCGGCCCATCCTTGTGGCACTTGATAAAAGTGCTAATTCCTGGCTTCAACTGCAGACCCTATGAATCAGAAACCACTGGGGAGGAATGAATTTTGAAGTCATTTTGGACCAGCACCATTCAGGTGATTCTCAGACACGTTCTAGTTTGAGCTCCACCGATCTAGTCCTAGTTCTGTCCCTTGTCCTAAGGAAGCAGTTGGTTTTCATGTCTTCTTCTGGATCGTGTTGTGCTGTGGATGGAGGGGAGAAAACTGAGATACAAAGGAAGACCTACTTTTTCTTCCGGATTGATTTCTTAATTCGTAGGAGGAACTGAGAGCCCATATTCTCATTACTTCAAGGGGCCTCCTCTTCAGTGGAGTATCTACTACATTTTCACAGATTGATGTATATTATTCACAAGGAAAACATCTGCAGATATGAACGAGAAGTTCTATGATCTCAGCAAGATCATACCCTTTGGTCTATATGACCACTTGGATGGGAATACCGTCAGGGAGACCAGGCTGGGCGCATTCAGTATTCAGGGGGAGTTGGGGCTGAAATTTCAGTTCTAGATGATACTGAGGGCTGCTTAACGTGATTGGTAGCAGCACAGCGTAGGTCTTGAGAGAGGGCTTAAGTAGAAATAGTGCTAGAGGTTCCAAAATGGAATATGTGAGGGCACACCCTCTGTGATGTGTGTTTTATGAAGGATATAAGGGTCTTGGTTTCCTGACATGTGAAATACAGCCCATTTAGTGTAAGAATACAGTCTGCTGAGACTCTCAGCAGGGGAACACACTTTTCAACCGTATTAAGAAGGAATTCTTGAGGTTTTGACTAATCATGGAAAAACTGAGCTTCCTTGTCTTACATCGGGCACCTTTGCAGAAAAGAAGAAAAATTTCCTGGGTTTATTTAAGTCAAATGTTGGTGTGCCCACCCTCCATGACATCATTCATGCGGAGAGTCAGTGTGGGAACTCTGCAAGTCAGGTTTCCCGCGTGCTGTGATCGAGGCAGTGATTATGTTATTGAACGTTCTCCGTGTTCTCCCTGACCGTTGCTAATTTGCGGGAGATTGAGAAGTCAAAGCTCAGTATGGAGAGTTAACTTATTTTGATACAGGCAGATGGCGAGGTCATGAAAATTTGTTGAAATGATTTAATGAACTACATTAGATTAAGTGTTTTTTAAAAGGCCTTGAAGAGACCCGGGAAGAGACAATGTGTGCTTTTTTTCACTGATGTGACAAGACATATAAAATTAAAACTGTAGGGCAAGTGGAGAGCGTGGCTAAGCTGTTTGAGGAGTTGTGGATTCAAACTGGGCTTGCACATTGGCATATGGAAGCTGGTGGTGGCATTCATTTCTCATCTCAGAGCTCATCCAAGATGTGGGGATCCGGGAAAGTCCTGGTTTTAGGAGAGATTCACAGACTTTCATGAGAACCAATGCTGACTTGAATTCCTGCAGCTGCATTTGGAATGCACCTCACTGAGTTCCAGCTCAACTTAGATCCTCTCCTTATTTTGCAAGATTGTGGGAAGCATTAAATTGGACAGTATTTAAAAAGTTTCCATCCAGTTCCTGGTGCACAGTAAATACTTGGCAAAATGAGGTTCCCCCCAGGCCTCCCATGAAAAAAAAAAAATTAATGGAGGAAAAGGAATTATTCCAGAGATGATAAAGCATCGTTGCTGCTAGTGGCCATCTAACATTTTTTTCCTACCAGTTTTTACTGGAGACAACCCCGAAATGAACTTTTCTCTTTTAACAGTAACTGCAGTTGTGTGGGATAGCTAGATTTTCCTCTTTTGCTCTCTAGGAGTTTTTTAAACCACAGATGGTACCATTGAGCATGTTAATCCATGAATATTCTAGCCCTCAGAGTTTGGAAGTGGGGCTAATGAGGCAGAAACCATAGTCGCCAAGAGACAGAACTTACGCCGCTTTTGCCCAGGACCGGGGAAGAGGAAGCAGAACCAGGGTGTGATGAGAGCCTACTTATTCCCAGTAATCCAAGAACCAAAAAGCCACCTCTAACCTCGGACACTTCAACAGAGCAGACTCATGGTTTGGTTTGTTTTTCCCCCCCTTTACTCGGTGTAGGCTTTTATAGAAATTCTAGAATGCGTGAAGAAGCAGTTATGCCGGTGTCGGGGAACACCTGTTTGCTGAGGCTCTGCAAGGTGCAGGGCGTTGGAGAGCTTGACCTGGTGCTGAAGGACGAGCTGCGAACGCCCTAGGACATGCCGAGCGCTCATTAGAAAGCACCGGGCTTCAGCTTGAGATGGCTTGACTTTTGCTTTTATTGCGTGGACTTTTTAGAGGCACAGCTTGACTCAAGATTAGCCAAAGCAGCATCTTAATTGAACGAGTAACAGCTATTGAGACAACCAAATATAATTAACTTTGATGTTTTCGAATTCCTTCTTCCATTCTTTGGTTTGCCTGTGCTTTGATCCTTAATGATGTGTGCACAATGAATTACACTGGGAGAGAATTGTCTGTGTTCATATTAAATATTACCAGACCATTCTTTTCATGGAGAGCCGGGCATTTTCAACTCGGGGTGAGATGGATTGGTAAGGAACACTCTGTACTATGGCAAGTGTGTTTTCAGTTGAAATAACAGCCAATAACATCACAAAGTCAGGGTCAGAATAAACTCTCTGCTGTGGCCTAGACAAATATTTGTGATGTTAGGAAATGGAGTTAGGGTCTGGAGATAGACTCAAAAGATAATTGAAAATAAATTTACATCAATCTTGAAGCAAGCTCGCCACCTATTTATCTGAATATATTTTTGCCTGTGATAGTCCTGACTTGAGGAATAGTTGGAAATCTAGGTGTTCATTTTCTTGCAGCTTTTTAATTCCCCTTATTTTTCATTTTGAAGTTAATAATATAAAAACGTGACCTATTAAGGAATCAGAAGATATGTATTGTGGCTCTCTGGTCCCTTGCTGTTTGAGTCACTTTGGGAAAGCCTCTTAATTTTCCTGAACCTCACCTTTCTCATCTATAAAATGGGCATGCCTATTTGATGGATTGCTGTGGGATCAAATGAGAGATGTATGTGGAAATGCTTTAGAGACTAAAATTCTTTATAGATTTTTATAATTATGCACAGAGAAAGGCAGCCCAGACTAAGTAGACTAGGATGCATGCTGCTTTTTTGAGGTCAAATAATTTATCTCATAAGTATATAGTTGCTAAGAAGTTTCCTTTTCTAGGTCTCTGCCTCATGTGTTAGGGGCTCCGTTTACCTGCCTCATCACTTTATCTCATTTTGGAACCTGTAGCCATTCCATGAAAGACTCACTTTTATGGAGTACGCTAACAGATAGTTTGAAAATTATTGCTGGTCCAGGTAAGCCATGGTCAGTTAGAGAAAGCAAATACAACTATTTTTCTTTTGTGTTTTTTCCTTTCCTTATTCCCCTTTTCCTCTCCCTCCCTACCTTTTGGATTATATGTACTAAAATTTGACGTGTCTACCAGATTTTTAGATCAAATTGTGATTACAGGAATCTGGACCCGTCTTATCTAGAATATATTTTACATTTTATTTTCAAGATCAGCTGAATTATAAATGTGTCTAATTTTTTTTTTTTTTTTGGCATTTGAGGCTTAAGAACTTGAATAAAGATCAGTGTTTATTTTGACCTTGTGCCCATTAGGTATATTGAAATCGGGTTCTCCTGCAATTTTGTTTGCATTTTTATTTTATTTTTTGATCACCTCACTGTTAGTTTAGGAAGGTGATTGGAAGCAATCGCTTCTGTCAGGTTTGCTCGATTGCTTTATTTTGTACATGTCCACTCCTTTCTCAGGTAAAAACAATTAACCCATCACAAATATGACACAGTCCTTGCAGTAGGTTTGTGCGAAGTATTAGATTAGCATGCTGGCATTTAGAAACGCTCAGCCCCTCCTTCTTGCCTTAGATGTATTTTGTTGTTTTGTTCTGTGTGGCATCAAATTTACACTTGTCCTTTTTCTCTTAGAGACGAGTTGTGGGAAGGAAAAGACAAGATCATAACATTCAGATTGAATGTGCTTCTCAATCTTCACATCCTTAACCGGCTTCTTTGATGCATTTGAGTTTGCTCTAAAATGCTGGGGGAGGAAGGAAGGCAACCAGCGATAATCAAAGGGGAAGAAAGATCAGGGTAGGACTCGGTGACATTTGAGGCTAAGTTTTGGAGCTGTTGCAAGAGTTATTGCTGCCTGCAACTGTTTGGCCTGGCTGCATGTCAGAGCCATTAACTTCAGAATAACAGAGCCTTTAAGAGAATGTACTCTTTTAGAAAACTCCTCATTAATTTAATTTATGGAGGGGGAGAGGAGTTAGGGAGCAGAGCTGGAATCATGGACATACACACACAGTGAATGCTGGATTACATGAAAAAGTAAAACAATCCCCAGCTCTGCCTTTGGTGGTCTCAGAGGCCTGTCCCACTTGAGATGGAATTGCCTCCCCGACGAGTTTTGGAACTCAGTCCCTAACATGGATCCCAGCTGGGAAATCTTCAACTCTAATTAAGCTTTGGCTTGTTTTGATTCGCTTCCAGCCTTGTGGTTGAAGAGCTTTGTGTACACAGTCTTTTGCTAACAACTTTTCCCACAGTCAGGAGCATGCACCTCTGCGGTGGTGATCCTTACCTGAAAGGCTCTGGCCACCATCTCAGAGGAAACGGCAGGCTTGTGTACATACACGCCTCTCCCTCGGGTGTCCGGCAAGGGCTTCACCACATTTGGGGCAATGGAAAGAACAAAGCCGTCATTACTAATGGAAGGATGAGAAAAGCCAGTGGTGTCTGGGTCGCTGCAGCCATGAGAACACGCCAGGATGGGCCATTCCTTTTTCTTAACTGTGTCTTGCCCTGCCCTCCCCTGCCAGGATAGAGGGTGGGGTGAACCAGATGGAGACAGAATTTTAAATGTTAATTAAATCATTCAAAATATTTGCTGAGTCTACCTACTATTTGTCATGGGTTCAGATTCAAGGGAAGGAAGAATGTCATGCCAAGTCATTGCAAGGCAGGGATGATGTTGCCATGGTGCTGTGTATACAGCCCATGAGAGCAGAGGGAAAACACACTGATAGCCCAGTGTGTCCTGGGGAGGCCAAGGGAAACTATTGAAGTGGCGTTTTGGCTGAGAATGAGAGTAAATACATGTTTGCAAGATTTTGGAGTGAAAGTGGACCTTCATGTAGAAGGAATATTGTGGAAAATGATATGGGGATGTGTCCACAAGTAGCTCACTATTCCTGTAAGTCATTCACTAGTTCACTTAATACATATTTATTGTGTATCATCTTTGTACCAAGTGCTATGCTAGGTACCAGGAGTAAAACTGGTGAACAAGTTTTGCGACAGATTGGATGTAGGAGGAGGTCTTAAGGCGCCTGACATGTCCGACTAGTTGATAGTGGTCCATTTACTGATCCGAGAGGAGGAACAAACTTTGAGGAGAAGCGCGGGTGGGCGTGGCGTGGGTGGCAGATGAAGCAATTTGGCTGAGCCCCTTTGCCATATCTAAGGAGATGTTAAGTGGGTGGTTGGACTTACAGCTGTGGAGTTCAGAGCAGGGGGCTGGGCGGGAGATACAGATTTGAGGAGATAGAAGTATATAGATGGTAATTGATACTGTGGGTGAGATTGACTAGTGAAAGAGCACAGAATAAGAAAGGAAGAAGTCCTGTGGGCCATGGTCACTGAACCACAACCTTTCATGGCCAGATGGAGGGATGAGCCCTTAAAGGCTACTAAGAATAAGAAATGAGTCCAGCCGGCATGGTTCAGTGGTTGAGCATCGACCTAGGATCTAGGAGATGGAGGTTCGATCCCTGGTCAGGGCACATGCCCGGGTTGTGGGCTCGATCTCTAGTCAGGGGCGTGCAGGAGGCAGCCCATCAATGACTCATTGATGTTTCTATCTCTCTCCCCCTCTCCCTCTCCCTCCCTCTCTCTGAAATCATGAAGACATAATAAAAGAAATAGAATAAGGAAGACATGATAAGAAAATCGGGAGAGTGTTATTACAAAAGTCAAGGGAAGATAGTATTAAGAAGGAAAAGCGCAACAGCAGCTAGATGAGGAAAGCCAAGTGTCTACTGGATTGAGAGACATGAAAGTCACTTTGCTGTAATTAAAGAGTTATTTCTGTGGAGTGATTGGGGTGGAAGCTAGATTGAGAGATGAGGTTTTTGCTCTGGTGTTTTGGAAATTGGTGTGATAATTTTTTTGGGGTCATACATGGTTGGAGGACACGGCTCTCATTTAGTGAGTGAGCCCAGGATGCTGGTATCTTGCAATGCACACAGGTTGGTCCTGCACATGAAGAATTGTTCTGTGTGTAACATGATCCTTATGTCTCAACAGAACTTATGTGACGTTAAAACCAAACCTCTTTCAAGTATTTGAGCTGAAACTTGCTTTCTGCCTGTATGTAGAGCAAAGTTATTTGTGGTTAGGTTTTAATATGCACCCTGGATTTTCCAGGAAAAAAACTGATTTGTAAATGGGCGGGGGGGAGGGAGTATACATTGTTTTATGTGGATCTTGACTAAGTTTTGTTCACAATTTAGGAAAATCACATCAGTGTCCATACTTACCTGTGGAATCTGAGTTATCAGTAAAAGCACTGCCGATCAGTATCAGTGTTTGTAGCTGTTGTGTTCATGGTGATTCTGTGTATAGATGCGAACACTTCTGTCTACTTCATTATATGCTCTAGTATAGTTCTGCATAATTATTTAAATTAAGCAAAATTTAAAGTACCTACCTCTTTTTTTCCTTCTACCATTTTATACTTAAGAAATTAGTGACTTTCCCTTAGAAATTCTTAAGCAGGTAGGCTATACTACTGAGATTTGTATTTCATGATAGAAAAGTGTGATGTAGAAGGGACTTAGGATTTTCAAGCCTGTAGAACCCTGGCTAGATCTTGAAGCACCTTGTACACCATTGAAAGAGGCTGTGTAACCCGGCTGGCAATTGAGCATGGACCTATGATCCAGGAGGTTTGGTTCCTTTCCCACAGGGAACATGCCCGGGGTGTGGGCCCAATCCCCAGTGGGGGCCATGAAGGAGGCAGCTGATCAATGACTCATCATTGATGTTTCTATCTCTCTCCCTCTCTATTCCTCTCTGAAATCAATAGACATATTTAAAAAACAAAAAGAGGCTGTGTATCATGTAGTCTGGTGTTCCTTTAAGCATGATCCTCAAACCGTCTACTTAGAATCACCTGGAGGGCATATATAATGTAGGTTCCTGGTCCCCACTCTAGAAGAACTACTGAATTCCTGTTGAAGACTCTGGAATCTGTCTTACAAGTTTCTCCTTGGCACATAAGCATGATTCTTGTCCTACTAATATTTGAGAACTCACTCCTGTAGACATTGGCAATCATTTAAGAATTTAAAGTAGAGGGACAGAATCAGGTTTTTGGGGTTAAAAATAATATTCTGATGGGACTTTAGTAGTTGGCTGAAGGAGCTTGGGACCACCTGTCCTGAACAAAGGTTTGTATTGTAATGACTAGACGAAAAGTATTGATGGAACAAGGTGGTAGACATGAAAGAGAGGAGTTATTAAAAAGTAAAATGATAGTGAGCAGTGATCGCATATGGGGAATGAAAGAATAAAAGTGATTAGAAGTGCTTTCCATCTGGGTAGATGGCAAGATCATCGATCAAGCTGCGGAGTTCAGGAGGGTGGGTTGCTAGGCTGTGAGTTCTGGGTTAGGCACGCTGACACTTAGTTTCCTGTCTTACCTGTAAGAGGGGATTTGGGAATAGACAGATGTGATTCAGTTTAGGAGAGGTTGGAATGAGGGAACCATTCATACACAGGTGGTAGCTGAAGCGGATCGTTGGTAGAGATTGTCCCCTGGGGAGTGGATGGAACTTTCATTACAGGACATACACACGTGGACTTGCTTTTCTCCATTTCTAAACAAATCTCACTGCTAGAGCATTCGAGACTCCTTTTAGGCATGGTGTTTTTGATTATTGAAGACAGAATGACCTGAAAAATCAAATTAAGGGGATGTAGTTACATTGTTGAGGAGTAAGCTTAATTGGGGTGTAGCGTGGGAAACCCATAAACCGGAGGAGCAGCGTGCCTCTGTTTAGCTGTGTAGTTCAGCCTTGGGATCAGTGCTTTCCCTGAGAGAGACCTATGCCATGGTTTATGCCATGGTAAGGAAGGTTGTACTGAAAACAGCTGCCAGTGTACAAAAGCAGTTCAGCTTATGGAAACTACATCCATGAGCTCTATTGAACATTAAGAATCGCCCCTCAAGCTAGTTGATATATATTTACTTTTGCATTTTCTTTCCCCTTGAAAATATACACACTCTAGCCTTGGAAATGATCCTGACTGATGTGGGTTGAGGTACCTTCAGTAAGGAGATTCTAGCTTTGTTATCTACTAGTCACTTCTCAGGGAATTCCTTCCTTCTCATTCGCATTTGAACTTACAGATAAGATGTAAAAGTAACCAAAGAGACTGATGTCTTTGTTAACCGGTGACCTCTGCGTGTCAGAAATCGCAGCCTCTTTCCTTTTGGCTCTCCTTATCATTATAAGACATGGCCGGTGCAAAGCCATTCCTTATGTGAAATCTGTATACCTCTCTCCTTCCTCTGATAGTTTAGTAACAAATTGGGCAAGTTCTGTTAATGTTTCTAAGTCAACACCAAATTCCTTTAGTCAGAAGTCCAAGATCTCTGGCCTTACTGGGGCTTTCACTGCTGGTGAGTCCCACGTTAGTTGAAAGTCATGGAGTCCTAGGCTCTGGGGACTGACCTCACGGGAGAGGAGAGTCACCATACCTCAGAGCATTTTCCAGTGCCAGCTGTGGCTAATGTTGTGTCAGCATTTCCATCATCATCATAATTGCCAGCATTCGAGGGTTTATAACGAGACTGTTAAGTTTCACCACAAACTGAAGCTTGGTATGCAAGAGTTGAGCCTGAAGCAAACTTTTTCATTTAAAAAAATGCAGCTTCTCTATAAAGCCACTTATAAGAAAGCAAAGCTAGTGATTACTGGTGTTACAGTACCCAAACTGCTTGGTTTACTTAATACTGCAGCAACATTTCTGTAATATAAATCAATCACTACAGGAGTTTGGGGAAAAGGCTGTTAATGTGGATGACATTTAATTTTGAAGGGTGTCTGTTTGAACAATTGAAACCACATTTTCTCTCAATTTTAGCATAATTTTCAAGGTTTGTTTATCTGTCTTCTGGGGAAACAAAATTGCTCGTGGCTCATGATGATAAACTCAAAAAACAAATGCTTGGGACCTCAGGCGAGCCCCTTCTCCCCAACCGAGGAATAAAGCAATGACACATTGATGAAGGCATGGTACAACTTGGGTCTGCCATAGAGTTGGGGTTATCCTGATTCAATAATGTGTTTTCATTCTCAGGTAAGCTTGATTCTGAAGGACCTTGCAGGGAGAGCAGATGCCTTGAGTTTCATTTTTTAATTTTTTTTCCAGTAATGATGATGGATTTGTGTGAATATACCCCCATGTTCTGACCTCCCTGTGACTAGTTGGAAGCATATGCAAGATGCTAATTTGAGTTAAGCACAAAATCTATGGCCCTGGACCACAAACAGTGTAATTCACATATGGATGAACTCATGACTCTGGCCTCTCTAACACTCCATGCTTAAATCACTTAAATTACTTAGCCCATGGGTCAATGGAATGAAAGCTAAAGATTACCTTGTGTGGGTCAAGCCCTGCCAGTCTTGTCCTCTCTCTACTATGTTGTCAATAGACATTTATTTTGTTTTTCTTCTTACCTTATATTGACTCATCTTATTTTCTTTATCTCCTCTTGGTGGATCTTCTTTCCTCTTCCTTACTGCAAATATTTTGGGAGCTATTTTTAGAGATAGTAAGTACTGTACTAGGGGGTGAGCTCAATGTTTTCACATATATTCATTACAAAATTCAATTGGATGGACTCAAAATTTACTGATATTGAAATGATAGACATGTATATTTATGTGTGTTCATATATACAGCTATGTAATGTATGTATGTGTTAAAAGACAAACTGAGGCATATTAAATTTTTGAGTTTATTTGAGCAAAGTTTACTTGAATTGGGCAGCATCCCATCTAGCAGATAAAAAGGAACTCCAAGGATCTGTACAAAACGAAAGACTCTTGTAGGTAGGAGGGAGCAGCAACAAGGAGGTTATACTAGGCGACAAAATGGGTTGATTATTGTAAGGTTCTTTTCTTTAGAGGTTGGGAGGGGGTCTGTCAGGCAGATTACCTAACTAGTACTGATCAGGCGACTCCTGATCGACTGGTTTAAGATTCCTATTCTGGGAGAGCTGAGACTGTAAATTAAGTCTCATTTTGGTGATGTGGGGTTTAGCATAAGTGACTCCATTTTAGGCCTGCTGTCTTTTTTTTGTTTTTAATCAGTATAAATATTTGTAATCTGACTCCAGATATCTTTGCAACTAAATAACATACCCAGTTATGCTATTTAGGTTCCAGGGTTGCAGAAACACTTGAATGAATTAGAAAAAGATGTCCCTTCTAACTCTAGGGCATGTGGTTGGCCAGTGGGTGAGGGCTTGGCTGTGTGTTCCCACTTACCCTCTTGGTAGGGTACAATCATGTAGGGCAGAACTTGCACAACCCTATGGGGTGGTCCTGAGAATGTAGTTAATTGGCACTAATTCTCTTTCCAATGTGTGAGTTTTTTCTGTCACTCAAAATATGACCCTAATTTTAAGGAAAATGTCATAAGTACTCAAGGGATAACAAAGTATTGTTAATGTAATGCAGACTTCTTTCATACATAGAGGAGGAGGCATCTGAATTTTTAGATTATTCGAATAGGCAAATGGTCTGACAAATTATTTGTGTAGACCTGGCTGTTCATACTATATATAGTGTGATCCTTTGCAGGAAGGGATTAGTCAGGCCCCTGATGATAACCTGTGGTTCTCCCCCTCCAGCCCCCACCTCAGTAATTTAGAAGATAGATTTCAAGCACAGGCATTTTGTTTTGTATTGAACAGCTGAGTACTATGAAGGCAGGCCCCTTAGATTCATCAAGTGTGATGGCTGTCAATTGGAATTATATGCCTGGATAAATAAGTATCTTGGTAATTGCTTTGTTCTTATGAAATTCATATCCTAACCTCTTCCAATCCAGTGGCTTAACTAGCATTAGATCAAAGGTAAGAATTAAAGAACCCAGTAAATAGGGAAACCAGGAGGACTACCTTAAGGCATTTAATGTATGGACCACTGTGTGCATGTTAAAAAAGTGGGTTATTAACCCCACCTTCCCCATGCCTGGCCCTTTTCATACTCGCTCGTTTTCTCCCTTTCTTCTCTGTGTTGAAAACATGACCCATTCTGCTGACGTAACTATGTCTTCCTTAGATCTCAACTATACTGATGCTGTGAACACTCTATCTTGACTCAGCCTGTTACCTGGGAACGTGACGGTGAATGTGCCGGTACCACTCTGAGACCTTATTTTTACACAGAAACCAAATCCTCTGAAGTGAGATGCAAACCATCCAGATGAAATGTTTATAAGAACCGACTTAGGTCATTATACTCAGAACAAACCATTTGACCACCTTGGAGCATATTGTTCCAGAATACAGTGTAAAGCTAACCCTGGAGCTCTGTCTCCCCTTTGGCAATGAGGGGTAGTTCCTCAGCTTCCTGTTTTGGGGAATAGGCTGTTGGATAAGTGGTAAGGCCCATGTCTGTCACTCTACTAGCGTTGCAAATGGAAATTGTTTATTTAAAGGAGTAGATTTGCCTCTTGACACTGGAAGAATCTTAGAGACAGAAGGCAGCGCTGTAGTGGTGTTTTTATCCATATCTTTCTGTTCTGTGACCTTGGCGTTTGCTCGCTATACAGTTGCCTTTCATGTTGTCTTGTCTACATATAAAAATGATTAACCACTGACTATGTGTTGTATATAAGAAGAGGAGTGACTCATAGCAACTGAAATGTGTCTCCCCTACACCCCCTCCCCCAGATTCCCACGGCATCTCAAAATGAGGCTTTGAAGTGAGGTTTAAAATGTTCTTTACTAAACTCTCAAACCCATGTTTAGTTTTGTTGTACATTTCAAATGCCTAATGAAAATAATACCTATATTGGATCTGATCATTGATTTATCCCAAGCGGTATTCTTTTCCCATTGGTGGGGACTATTGGACATTTTACTTGGAGTGGAGGAAGGGCGGGAAAAGAAAGATGGTTGTTTTTCATGATGTCATTCTCATATTTTGGGAACACCCCTTCCACATGCTGACATTCCTTTCCTAGACTTCTCTCGTGAATTTCAGAAGCAGACACAATACTTCTGCATTCCACCAAGGGATTACAGAAAAAGAAAAGAGAATTGGATTGCTTTGAATGAAAAGACAAAAGCTAGAGTGAGATAAAGATCACTCGAGATAGCTTTCATACCAGCTGCTTGATAATATTGAAGAAAGAGAATTCATAATAAAGATGGCAGAGGAAGCAAATACTGTGATATATAAACAGACATGAGGCTTTCTGTATTTAAAAAAAAAAATTTTTGGCCTGGGTTCACCTATGTTTACTGGGTCAGATCATTGGACAGTTAGCCTCCAAATATTCTTCTGACATGTGAGTAGTCAAAATGTGTAGCTTTTCTGGAGTCAGAGTAGAGGTCCAACTCAACGTGCCATTTCTGACTTTAGTAAGTGTATGTGCTGTGAATATGTTGGGTTGGAATTAGAGATCCTAGGAAGTATAAGCAGAAGCCTTACCTATGAAGCATGGGGGGTGGGGTGGGGGGAGGATAAGAGTTGAATGAAAGGGAGTGATTGTAATGAATAAAATACATATTTTTGATGGGTCTTACCCAGTGCCTGTCACACTTGCTTGTCACACTGGCCATATCTGGTCACACCTTTGCTTGTACACACATGATGTCATTGGCAAATCTAGGCCTGTGGATGCCTTTCCAGCACTTGCACCCTGAGCTGAGGCTAATTCTGCCACCATTATTAGCTACATGTGGATTACTTATCTTTTTGAATTAAAAAATCCACGATTGCCTTTTTCCTTTTGCCAGGCAACCGCTGTCTGCAGTTGTTAGTTGGCTCGTGCTGAGGGAATATAAAATTCAAAATTGTTCTAAACTAAACTTAATTAGGGAGGGACATTTGTTGCCAACTTACTACCCCCATAAAATACAACTAAAACCAAATGTAAATGCTTTTCAGATGATCCAAATTAGCTTTCCCTCCTGCCAACCAGCATGGAGCACAAGATTAGAGAGTAATAGCAGGGCCTTCTAATAGGTGGGTTTTGGAAAGGATTCCATGGGCCTTAGGAAAGGGCACTGGGAAGAAATGCCCTTCAGAAATATTTATTTTTGGATTTATGATAGCAGTGTGCTGCCTTTTAATTCCTTTTTGGTTGAGTGCTGAGATTTTTGTGTCTTGCTTTTGATTTTTCTTTGTGAAGTTTTATAACTTGGACAAAAGAAATCCCCCCCCTTCTTAAATAAGGCTTCTAAAATATCCCCCCCTCCCCCCCAAGATGACCTAATGATTTAGTGGTTTTAGGTCAGATCCTTTATTTGCTTCACACACAACTCTTTTCCTTATGTCGTGATCCCTCTGATTTGTATGGGGACTCTACAAGTAGAGGAGTGTATGTGAGTTGTGCATAAGTATACAATCTTTTCGATGTGGCAGGGTGAATATGCTTTGGCTGAGATGGGTGCATGTCAGAGAAATGAATGATTCTGGTTACATGGCTCCCAAATAGTGAGTGAGGATCCCAATTCTTTTCCTTTTGAATCTACCTAGTAGTTCTCCTTTGAACCAAGTCAAATATGAAAATGGACAGGCTACAGTCACTTTATTTGCATGTTTTTGGCACCCAGCATAGTGCTGGAGGTGTGTGGTGAAAAGGAGGGCTTGTCAGAACCAGAGCTAATGAAGCTTGTAGACATTGAATTTGCTTCGAGCAGATGATTTAATTTTTCTCTCCTTGTACATTGTTAAATCTGTAGAAAAGGAACATCAGTTCAAGATCTGTCACTCTGGCTGCAGGCCAGCATGCCCAATTCTGTCATCTTTGCTGCATGGCCAAGCATCTTTATTACATGTTATAATTCTGGTTTTGGAGTTGATCCAGCAGTTCTGATATAACGTCAGATGGTTAGGGGTGTGGGAGAGGAAAAGGCAGTGTCCGTGTCTAGCCACGGTTTGGGGAGAAGTGTGAGGGAGGATGCATGTTGCAGTTGTCCGGGGCAGGGATTTTTCATGGACACCATGAACCTTTCTGTGCTGCCCAGAATTTGAATTGCCGTATCCATTTCTCTTCGTGCAGACTGTTGGTTTTTAGGCTGAAGACAATTGCCCTGGCCACCACATCCCCCAGGAGCTCAGCAATTAGCACCAGCCTTGAGAACGAGGTCACCATCATAGATGTGCCGGTTTTGTCTCATTGCTTTGTTCTTGGGATCCATTGGTGACACTTGGCCTCCATCAGCCTAGGGGAGTGGGAAGCTGAACTCCTGAACTGTTCTGTCTGCACTGGGTTAGGATGAACCATTTCTGGGTTAACTCTTCTCACTTCTTCAGAATTACCTTGGAGAGGGAAGTTGAGGTGGGAGTAGATAATAGTTAAAAAAAAAAAAAATAGGAGGGAAAAACGATTGCATTTCTTGAGTGGAGAGCCTTGACCCTATATTTTGCAAGAGTCTCTCCTTCCTGCTCTTAGGGGTTTTGCAGATGGAGCCTTGGCTTTGGTTTGTCAGTGAAGGACTGTTCAAAGCTGCAGAGTGCTTTGCAGGAAGCGGTGACACAGGTTACAGCCACTCTTCCCCCGCCTTCCACTTATTGTTTAGGGATTGTCAGAAAACAGGCTGGGATGTGGAGGAAGAGACTGTGAGGGTTCTCCCCCCCAAGTTTGACTGCTGAATGAAAGCAAGCACTTTATTTAGAAGTGAGTAGGGAGGGAAATGTAGCTTAGGGTTGACACCCTTCTGGTGCTTATCCATAAATATGAAATGGTGTTAGAACACCAGACACCAGAGAGCTTTCTGATTGGCTGTTGGTGATGTCATCTTGTCATTAATACCGTGCTCAGAAAATAAACTGATCTGCCTGTTTTCTTTTTCTTTAAATAAAGCTGAAATTTATAAAATCCACTTTGTAATCTAAAACAAGGCACTTAAGTCAGAGCCTTTTGAGAGAATTAGTCTATTTCTCAGGTGTTCAGAGTCACTGGGGCCTCCATTGGGTGCTGCAGTAATCAACCACAAGCATCCAGCCTGTCTTCTTATTGCTAAAAAGTAAGGCAGACACTTTCAACACCTGGGCATCCAGCAGTTGACATTTACCCACATTAAGTGCTAATGCAGTCGATGGGGATAGCTTCCTGTCAGCTTTAACTGTCTGGGTATGCTTGGAGCCCACGTTGGCACTTTTGGTTCTGGGAGGAGTGAATGGGTCATGAAAAGTGCTTGCTTTCTTTTCTTAAATCCTAATTTTATTTCTTTACCCCTAACAACTCTGTAGTCAAATCTAAACTGGCCTCCTTTCCACTTAATTTGCTCTCACTTAATCTCATGATTGTGTTTCAGCAGGAGAATCACACTTGTGGCTTGTCAAGGGGGGGGGTGGGTGGTGGGTGGGTGTGTGGGTGTGTGTGTGTGTGTGTGTGTGTGTGTGTGTGTGTGTGTCTGTGTGTGTGTGTCTGTGTGTGTGTGTGTCTGTGTGTGTGTGTGTGTGTGTGTGTGTGTGTGTGTGTAAGATCCAATAGCATGCTTGCTATACAGGATTTGAAACTCTTAAGAGAAAGCCACTGCCCAGCAACTCTGACCCTTGCATTGGTGTGTGACCCCTGGAGGTCTGCGAAGGAAGGCGTGACAGTGGCCCTCCCTATGGTTCACTCTGGTTGAAGATGGGGGACTGAGTTTCCATTAACCATTGGGAAGCATTTTATGTAAATATAGCTCTGTGTATTTTCTTTAAATGAAATATAGAACTGCCCTTTTGGGGAAAACCATGATTCTTTATCATGAGAAATACTGGCTTGAATAATCTTACCCTTTCTTATACTATTTAACATTCCTTGTGAATAACTATTTAATAATGCACTCCTTTGTTTGTCCATATACTCTGGAGTAGACTCTCCTAATATCATGAAGGAATGTTAGGTAAATTCACCCTCTCCTTTCACCATAGCTGTTCCTAATAGGAAAAGTGCATCTGAGAGTTTGCTCCATCCCTGATGAAATGGCTGTCCAAGGTTATTTTATGCATGCTGTGGACATATTATTTGGATTAGCAAAATGCCTAACAAGCAGGTGTAACTGATTTCTGCCATGCAACTGTCTCTTGTTACAGGGAGACACCGCATTACTTTTCAAAGTTTCCCTTGTTTTCAGCAAGGTTAGAAACCATAGATTTAACAGCCTTTGGGGTCAGAGAGAAAAGAGAAAGACAATGAGTCCCATTCATTCTTAGGAGCTCTAATGAGTCATATAGTCTATTTTCCAGGTTAGAGCTCTGTCTCTGACAGGCTTTAATTATCTGTGAGCTGAAACAAGAAGTGATATAAACATGCAAAAGTCTTTCAGGAATAGGTTTTTAAAGGCGATGAATCACCCAAGTTGGTGTCCTGTTCAGCCCTTTTTGCAAGGGGCCGGGGCTCCCTCCACTCCCTCTGCTCGGGTGCCACCGGATCACGTGACAGCTGTTTGCAGACTAAAGGAAAGAAACAATCATTCACTAGCAGGAAACTTAATCCTGGGCAGGTGCAGTTTGAGTAACGACTCTGGGCCTGAAGGTCAGCATGGTTGCTAAGACCTAAGCTTTTGCAGATGGTGTGAGTGGGAGGAGCAGGGTCCAGTAACTAACTCCTCTCCCATCTGCGGCCCCCAGACGGTCCTCCCCTCCCTGTTGTGCTACCATTTCTCCAGATACTGCTGAACTTTTGAACTCAAGTACAGTGCAGTATTAGGATGTTTGTTTATAGGCTTCAGATAAAGCAGTAGCGGGTTTTAAGGAAACAGTAGACAGATCCATTTTCCTTTTCCTCCAGTGATGTTAGTGATCTAATTAGAAGCCAGTGTTTTAGCAGCTTCCTCTGTATGTGCTTTGGGTACTTTTTTCCTAAAAGACTCTTGTGGACACGAACAAAAGCCGGATGTTTCACGAGGGCTTCGGAACAAGTGCTCAGCGTTAGATACATCTGGAGTTTACAGACCACACTTTCCTCTGCACAGACCAAATAAGAGATCGCGTCCGGTGTTAGGATTCCTTATTTTCATCATCAGCATTGTTATTCTCACTCTATAGACACTGTCCCTCTGCCATTTCATTTCACAGCCATTACTAATGGCCACTTTTTTCTATTTATATTGCTTGACACAAATTGAGATTCCAGGTGCACCAGCATGCCACACCCAAGGGCCTGGGTACTTGGAAAACCATAACAATAGTTCAGTAAAAGATAATCCCCAGTTATCCTTTCTGGGGGGAGAAGGGGGAACCAAAAAACCCAAGCAGTAGTTAAGTATGGAATGCAGAAAGTGTCAAATATATAACTTTGTAGATAAGAGTAGTGTTTTCTCAGTTGCAGCCTCTTTTAATGAAAACTGATTTGGGGGACAGTATAGAATATTTGCTAAATGAATCCACTTCTCTGAATAGATCCTGATTTCTTGTGGCTTGGCAACTGAAACTCAGAAACCCACAATTACACTGTATAGATGAGCCTTGTTCTATATTTAGTATATAATCTCCACTCAGGGGCTACATATGGCCATGAGCACCCACTTAAGAGCTAAAAATGTAAGTTGCCTCCTACTTTGTCCCGAATTGGAATCATACACACTGCTCTTTGCTTTAAAAATCTTCCTTTAAGGAAAGAGTTCAAGATCAAGTTGGTAGCGAACAGTCCTTTAAATGAATCAGTTGTCACTTAGCCCTTGGACGAAGCTAAGTAAATACAGCCCTGTCGATTAACGACGGGGATATGTTCTGAGAAAGGTGTTGTGAGGCAATGGCATCATTGTGTGAACACTTAGAGGCTGTGATAAAACACGAGACTAAGTCAAACACAAGAGAAGTGTTGACCTAACACAACATACTGTTTTACAGCAAACGTTTTTTATAAATAGAAAGAGTGCACTGTAAAATGATAAAGTATAATATTGTAAATACATAAACTAGTAACATAATCGTTTATCAAGTATGTGCTATACATAATTGTATGTGATATACTTTTATGCTACTGGCAGCATAGTAGATTTATACCAACATCAACACAAACACATGAGAAATGAGTTACCATGGCTATGATGTCACTAGGTGATAGGAATTTTTCATCTCCATTATCTTATGGGACAACCATCATATATGTGGTCTGTCATTGACCGAAAAGTCGTTTTGCAGTGCATGACTGCACTTGTGGAACAAATAAAGGAAGGAATGACATTCTTGGAAGAACCTACACTTTCATTGCCTCATCAGAAAATAATATAACGAGTCCAGAAGCTCTAGACTCATCCTAGAAGTAATACACTTATCATGAAGTGAGCATAGAATTATCTAGAAGCAATATCTGATGCAAGATTAATAGACCTGGTAAACCTGCAAAGTATGGAAAGTTCCAGTGGATCCAAATATGGCCGTTTATCAGAGTCATCTCCTGAGCTCATAAAACAAACCTACCAATTTCTGCACCTGACCTTCAGAATCTCGTGCACAGCGAGGGAACCTGCGCCCACAGAGCCACAGTGCCAGGGATGAGAAATGGAGAAGGCGAGGCCCTGTCAGCACGCAGCAAAGGTTTGTTTTTAAATTGATTCAGCAAACGCTTACTGGGCACTACATCTTGTAGCATGTGTTACGCTACATATATTGTCTTAGCATATATATGCTATATATGCTACATATATATGCTATATATTGTCTTAGAAACACACAAAACAAAACTCATTTCTTCTTTTTTTAATAATTTTATTTATTTTTTTAAATCTTTATTGATTTCAGAGAGAGGAAAGGAGAGGGAGAGAGAGAGATAGAAACATCAATGATGAGTCATTGATCGATCCCGCAACCCGGGCATGTGCCCTGACCGGGAATCGAACCCCGATCGCCTGGATCCCAGGTCGAGGCTCAACCGCTGAGCCACGCCCGGCCGCAAAACTCATTTCTGATGATCGATTCACAGACGTATCTTGAATCACAATGTCACTTGTCTCGTGTGTCATGGCTCTCTGAGCACAGTTACTGCAGGAACCTAGAGGAGGTATAAATACTAGCTGGATTTGAAGAAGGCTTCAGTGGAGGTGATGTTTAAACCGGCATTCTGAAAGATGATAGGGTTTTACCAGGAGTCGGAAGGCCAAAGGAGAGGTGAAGATGACCGATGAAAAAGGGCAAGTGCCAAGCCCAGGCAGCAAGAGCGAGCATGGGGTGTTCTGGGGTGGCGGCGAAGGCAAAGGGAGGCCGGAGGTGAGAGCTGTGCCTGTTGTCCATACAGGAGTCCCTCCTTACCCGTGGGGGGTACATTCCAAGACCCCCAATAAATGCCTGAAACCACAGATAGTACCCTGTATATAGTATTTTTTTCCCTATACGTGTATATATATGGTAAAGTGTAATTTATAAATAGGCACAGTAAGAGATTAACAATAAAACAGAACACTTATAACTGTACTGTGATAAAAGCCCTGTGAATGTGGTCTCTTACCTCTCAAAAGAGCTTACTGTGTTGTACTCACCTCTTCACTTTTAAAGGAAGCACGTTGCATATCCACATTGACAGCATCGCTACTCTCGAGCTTTGGGGCCATTAAGGAAAATAAGAGCTCCTTGAGCACAGGCACTGTGATAGCGCCACCGTCAGTGTGATGATCGGACAGCTCCTCGGTGACTAACCAGCAGGGCGTGTCTGCAGCGTGGAGACTCTGGACAAAGGGATGACTCACGTGCCAGCTGGAGGGATTAAGAGGCGTGAGATTTTATCGTGATACTCAAAGGTGCACAATTGAAAACTTATGAATTATTTCTGGAATTTTCCATATAATATTTCAGACCATGGGTAAGTGAAACCATGGCACGCGAAACCATAGATCAGCGAGGGGAGGCTATTGTGCCGTTGTTTGCTAGACTAAGGATGCGGGATTTTACACAGTAAACCACGCTTTTCTTCCCATAAGGAGAGGTAGAGGAATATGGGTTTTATCTCTAACAGAGTGTAAGCCCTCTGAGCAAGGGCAACCTTATCCTCCAAAGATGATTCTCACTCTTTGCCCATGTAGTAGGCACTAAAAACTTCTTTGGTTAATGAAAAGGTGTTTAATATTTGCCTCATCAAGCAGAGTAGTTTCTTTGATACTTGTGTGTCTTACCTTTCTCCTTTTAATAAAAAACAAAAAAAATTAAGGGCAATCTGCTAGCTCTCCTTCCCCCCCTTGGTAATTCTTTCATTCTTTTCATATCTCATTGTTGGGTGACTCTCTCCCTGGACCCCAGCCTCCTCTGGTAATATCCAAGTGAGCATAGACCATAGAACCACGGGAGCTTAGAATTAGCTCTCCTTTATTCACACAGCTCCCAAGATGGAGCCACAAGGATACAGGAATGGAAGGATTTTAAACATTTGTGATCCCTGCCCACTCCATCTTTATCACTGAGAGGCCTTCACAGACTACATAAGATGTTAAATGGCCCATATCCACCGGCGAGAGGTGCTGTTTCTAAGAGCTCTCTTTGTGCTTATTTTTACTGCTGGTTTGTTTGCATCTGTGCAGAATATTCATGAGATAGAAGAGGAATGTGTTTTGCTCTCCTTTAAAGATGCCAAAGCCAGGTGGGGAGTAATGATCTTGATGAATTCTAGCACTTGTCAATTTGAAAATGTTCAGGGAAAACAAATGAGAGGGTAGATATGTTTGTATGCTGTTATCCAATGATTTGGAGCTGCAGACATTTCTTTCTCACTCCACTTTTGAAGGTAGGGATTGGAACTGAATAATTGACAACCCTTCAACATGAAACATCATCAAGCTTGAGGGATTTTATTGTGTGCGTGTTTTTTTTTTTTCTTATATTTTATTGTTTTCTAGTTTGCCTTTGTCTTTGATCACTCATTCCTCTAACAAAAACTTGGTCATGTTATTGTTTTCCTCTTTCCCCTAAGCTTATATTGTATGATGGGAATTATTTTTTTCCTTATAAATTTCATTGGTTTCAAATAAAGTATTTATCCAGACTTAGTGTAAATATATGACTCAGTTGTAAATCTGCTTTTGTTTTTTTCCCTTCAATTGTATTCAGTTTTTTTATTTAAAAAAAAATTATTTTTTTGAGTTTTCTTTTTTCCCTTCTTGCTCTAGGTGTCCCCCCGCCCCCCAGCTGTCTGCCTGCTCTCTATGTTCTGTCTCTACTTTGCTTGTTAGTTCAGTTTCTTCATTAAATTCCACATATGAGTGAAATCATATGGTACTTGTCTTTCTCTGACTGGCTTATTTCATTAGCATAATGTTCTCCAGGTCCACCCAGGCTCAATTTTCTTTTAAAATTTGTTCATAGTAAGAATTTTAATTGTAAATTCAATTATGATAAACCTGTTAATCTCAAATATTGGGCTAAGGCTTATCTTTGCCTGCTAAACCTTCATCAATGCTTTAAATGAATAGCTAAGTGATATTGTCTTAGATGTGGTTGTGGTGACGTGTTTAAAAATTCTAGAGTATAACTGTTTTCAAGTGTCCTCAAGTACTTCAGAATCTCCATTTCTACAGCAGCACTTGATATGGTAATTATATATGATTCTCCCGTGTTCACTAAAATATGAGCCTAAGGCTCCACTGACAATTTGTTAGCTTCCCATAGGTTGAAAGCAATAAAATTGCTTTGCTTGAAAAAAATCGAATTCAGCACTTTCACTAATGCAGATGAGCTTTCTCTCCATTGTCCCAAGTAGGTAATGAGAAGAATTATGTTTTTAAATACCTCTGAGGAAATGAGGGTGGTCCAGCCATGTTAGGGGGAAGAAAATGTGGGTTATCTGAGCAGGTGAATGTGATGGGTTTTATTGCCTTGGTCCTCAGACACCTGCAGTTTCAAAGGCATGGCCATCCTTTACCGCTTAGTTCCTGCAGTCAAACTCTAGCCCCATGTTTTTGAAAAGGATACCTATTTTAACCTAAAATTTAAAGTTTCCATCATCTCAAAAGGGCAGACTTTTTTTTTTTAAATGGATGGGAAAAAGAGTTTAAAAACATATCCACACAATAGCCAAAAAGTGGAAGCAACCCAAATGTCCATTGACAAAATGTAGTGCATGCATATAGTGGAATATTATTCAGCTTTAAAGTAAGGAAATTCTGCCACATGCTACACCATGGAGGAGCCCTGAGGACATTAGGCTCAGTGAAATAAGCTAGTCACAGAAGAACATACTATGTGATTCCACTTAGTTGTAGTACCTGCAGTGGTCAGACTCATAGACAGTAGAGTGGTGGTTGCCAGGGGCTGTGGTGGGGGAATGGAGAAGTAAATGTTAAATTGGCAGTTTCAATTTTTAAAATGAAAGAATTGTGTGATTGGATGTGGTGGTGGTAGCACAGCAGTGTGAATGAATATGCCACTGAACTATACACTTAAAAATGGTTAAAGTGGTAAGTTTTATGTTATATATTTTATCACAATTAAACATTTTTAAATGACAACAGAAGTGAAAAACTGATTAAAAAAATTTGACACATAATTAAGACAGATATCATTTTTGCTAATTTTCAGTGTTTACACATGCAATATAAATTACAAATACGTTTAACATTACAATACCATCTTCCAAAATACGAAGATGTACAAAATCCTTGCTAGATAAAATTATTGCATTTAATGTAAAAAAAAACCCAAAAAACCAAAACACAAACCCAAGTCCAATTAGACTCTCTAATTTGTGGTATTTGGGTGTCTCCTGCACAGACATGTTTCTCATCTGGATTCCTGACATAAGATAAATAAACTTGCTGCTATTCTCTTTTTTGCATTTGGAATTCCTGGAACAGTTGACATTACATACATATTCAAAAACAAAGGATTGAACTAAATGAATGCTACTTAAAATTAATATGCATTTGAAGCACTTGAGGATTTGCGAACATGCGGATTCTGAGTTAGTGGGTCTGGGTTGGGACCTGAGATTCTGCTTTTCTAAACTCCACCTTCAGAGGCACTTGGAAGCCTTCAGATGGTCTACTGCCCCCGAGGCTGATTTAGGGTCTGCCTTCTAAGGTGCGCTGGTCATTCACTTACTACACCTCAATCCGCTTTCTAACTTACACAACATCCTTGCTGTTGTCACCCCAGTCTTTTAGTCCTTGTGGATTTTTGTATTCTAAAAAACTCCTTTGCTTTTATTTTAGAGGATCCTTAAGCGAAAGGAAGTTCTTTAACAGGAATTTCCCAATTCCCTTTCTGTTGTTTGTGGCTGTGTGCTTGGTGTTGGCAGACAGCTGATTAACTAATCTGGTAGGATCAGCAGCATACATCGACATTGTCCTCTTACTAAGCTAAAGTTAATTTGCTTGAGCATTGACTGAGCACCAAGTTTGTGCTGGGTATTGTGCTTACCCTCAGAGTTGATAGCTATGGCTCCTGTCTTAAGGAAACTAGTTGGATGTGTATTAACCTAAAGGGAGGGAGTGAAGTTCAGGTGAGTCTTGAATCAGGCATGTTCTTATGGTCTGTCTGAAACTGTAGCCGATGGAGAGTTTCTTCTTTAGAGTCAGCTTGATCACTCTGCCTCTCTGCCTGACGGTCATCCCCAGACTACCCTCCTTTATTTATTTTCACGTTTTCCACCCCCACTGATAGAATAATTAAAGTGGAAAGAACATGCTTGTTTCTGTGAAAGGTCTAATTTCAGATAATTATTTTTGTAATGAGGCAGTGTTGAGAGGAAAATAAACATGGCCTTATAGCATTATATGGAAGGCAGAATTCGAATATGGTCCCTGAGATCCATCCCCTTCCTGACCCCTACTGCACATGTGCCCTAAATAATTCCCGGGACTGTGAATATGATGGGTTTTCAGTTATGTTACATGGCACAGTTGACCTTCAGATAGGGACATTATTCAGGTGAGCCTGACCTTATCACATCAGCTCTTTAAAAGCAGAGCTTTGTCTTGCTGATGGAAGAGAGCATGAGAAGGATTCAGGGCACCCTTGCTGGCTTCGAGATGGAGGGGGCCATGTGGCAAGGAATGCAGGTGTTTGGAAAGATGCCTGCCATCAAGGAAATGGGACCTCAGTCCAAGTGCAAAGAAATGAATTTTACCAATGATGAGAATCAGCTGGGAAGTGAGATCCCCCCCATTGAACCTCTAGATGAGAATTCAGTCCAACCAACACCCAGATTTCAGCTTTGCGATATGCTGAACAGAGAACCTGACCACGATCTCCTGTGCTTTTTATCTAAAGAACTGAACAAATGCATGTCTATTGTTTAAGGTACTAAGTTTGTGGTAGTTTGTTACGCAGGTATAGAAAACTAATATACGTTGCATATTAGTGCAAATACATCCAAAGAAGAGTGTACAAGCTGCAGCAGTGAAAACAAGCTAATAGAAATTAAAAATGTCCCTGATATGGAGGAAATATCTCACAGTGGAAGGAACATGTATTTGGAGAGAGGAAACCTGAGCAAACTTTGGCTCTTGCCCTTGCTAGCTGAGGCAAGTCTCTCACTTCTCTGGACCTCATCTATAAAATGAAGAGGTTGATCGGATAGCATCGCATCACAATGTAACCACTGGCTTTATTTACCAAGCAGTGAACCCAACTCCTTCCTACAACATCCCTTAATCCAGCCTGGCCCTGACCCACTAAATATAGAAAGAGGGGTGTCTTTTGCATTTCTTTTTTGGGTAGGTTTTGTTTTAAAAAGCAGCTGAAGATTTTCTGGGTTTGTTTTTTAGTACCAGTAAAAAAATGTCCCCATGTCAGAATAATAATAATCTGATGTTTCTACCAAAAAGCTTCATCAGGGCAAATAGTAATGTCTAAAGTCTCTCCTAGTTCTAAAAAAACTAATGTCCATGAACAGTTTTCATATTCTTAATATCCCGAGGTTCCCTTTTTGTATATTTAAGATGTATAACTAGAAATTGATTGTTAAAATCTATTTCTGATTAGAAGTATTTCTCTACCTGGAACACCTGCTCATCAGAATTCATTATTGGTATGCTTGCACAGCCTTTGGGGTGGGCTCATAGTCCTTGTGCGTCACTGTGCACCAGCCTGGTCCCTTGAATTCAGAGTCAGGTGTGTACCTGTGTCTAAATGCTGGGGTTTTAAAGGAAGTGGCTGCCTGGAGCTCTCTGAGCTGCTCATCTTTCTCCTGTGAGATGATTCTTCCCTGAGCTTAAGGATCTTGTTTACATTGAGAAATAAAAATCTGCAGAAAATTAAGGATGCTTGAGTTATAACGTTTCAGGAATTTGATGATATTTCAAAGGGAAAATGCTAATATGGAGAGTTTTCTTTCCTCCAACACCTGCAGCAGCTTTCCCTGCTATCAACTAGCTGCTGATTTTCATAAATGGGACTATAATGGGGAAAATAAAACCCAACAGCTCAACCACCAGGAAGATGATGGAAAGTACCTGTGAGTCATTAGAAAGGGAGAAAAGGACCATCGTCTCAGCCATCTCCCAGCAGGCGGGAGCCTCTAGGTATGTCTTCCAGCATGGAACACATAGCTCCCTACGTGGCAGCACTCAGAACATAAACCTGTGAGCTGCTTTCCTACAGTTTTAAAACACACGGTAAACAGGCCAGAGGTGGAAATGCCTCAGTCGTATGGTTCATGGCTCCATCAGACATCAACAAAGCCCTCTCCTCCCCCCAAGGGGCATCCCTTCATCTGTACAGAACCCTCAGAGCAGATCTGTCGTGTGAGACATGTCCCCCCATCACTTAATTTTGCTCCAGCCTTGCCAGTCCTCATTGGACGTTTGGCTTGTGCAAATAACTGTTGTGGAGCTATTGTCTCTTCTATCGTTTCTTAAACAATACCAGAGGACACCCAATTTCAGAGTCTTAAACTAGAGCTAGACTCTTCCACCCTGCAACTATGAGCCGGTGTACCGTCTTCAAAGGTTCTGGCCCTTCAGGGTGTTGGGGGGGATAGCTGTCTCCCTGACGGAATGGGAATACTTCCCACCTGAGGCCACTTATTGTTTGCTTAGTGGAACTGGGATTTCACCTGAGGCTTTAGAACTGAATATTGGTTTCCCTAACTTGACACAAGTTATTTAACTTTTGGGGGCCTTGGTTTCCTTCTGTGGGAAATGGGTATAAGAATAGCTGCCTCACGGGGTCTTGTGAATATTGAATTTAAAACTAACTTTCAAATACCTGACACAAAGCCAGGTACTTAGCGGGCAGCATAAAGGAGTTAGCTGTTTTTTTCAGGTTTGCTTTTTAAATATAAAACATTATTTGTCAATATTAACTTATTCTCTTGAGGACAACAATAAAAACAATACCGAATTATTTTTATTTATATATATATATATATGTATTTTAAATTCATCTTTATTGTTGAAACTATTACAGGTGCCCCCTTTTTTCCTCCATTGACCCCTTCCACCCTGCATCAGCGCCCCCCCCCCCCAGGCCTTCACCACACTATTGTCTGTGTCCATGGGTTATGCATATATGCATATAAGTTCTCTGGTTAATCTATTCCTCCCCCCCGCCCCCGTCTTCCCTCCCAAATTATATTTTATATAATGCTTTTAAGTGCAAAACTTACAGCTTTGACTCACCCAGAACATATTTTTGCATATAGTATTTCCCTGCCTTACCTTCCTGAGAATATTTCTAAGAATTACTTGGGGCAGATCTCGAAGAAGGAACCCAAGGATGGGCTCAACTAAGGGACTGAGGAGCCATGAGGCCTGGGGTGGATGACCATACTCCAGACATCTTCGTTGGGTACCTTCTCCATCTCAGTAGGAGGGTGAGAGGTGTCCCCTCTGCAAGCCAGAGTTTGTCTTCCTTGGCTACTTACTGCTTAAGGTGCGAAACCACACACAATGCAGTTGATGAGTAGGTCCTCATGCTGCTGTTTGTTTTTTCCTTTGGAAGAGGAAAGATGCATCTGAAATGTGGCTGTGGCTGTGAGCAGTGGCTGCGGGGCGTCTTTGAGGGCTGTCAGGGCTGCTGTGGCAGTGCAGTGGCACTGTCAAGTTTAGTTTCAGTCCTCTGCTCCAGACAGGCCCTGTCCTTCAGCCCAGCCTTGTGTGTGGCCTTGCCGTGGCCTTGTCCTCGGCCTGGTGGCTGTGCCGGGATCTCCGCATTGCCAGCGCCCACCTCGTAGCCGTGCAGAAGGGCTCCCTTTAAGGTCTTTGGAGAGTCTGAGAACTCGCCTGCAACCTACCATTCCCTGTGCCGTTTTGCTTCTGGTCCTTTCTGCTGCTGGCAAAGTCATTTCATTTTTCTTATTTTTCCCAGAGATGCATCATCTCTCATTGGGGCCAGAGTTCTAATGATCTCTCTTCCCCTTAGGCACCTTGTTTTGTGTTTAAATTGCTCACATTATATCCTGCCCCTCCTCCCCTCCCCTCCCCTCCCCTCCCCTCCCCTCCCCTCCCCTCCCCTCCCCTCCCCTCCCCTCCCCTCCCCTCCCCTCCCCTCCCCTCCCCTCCCCTCCTCCCGGCTTTGGTGGTCCATGGGCAGGTAGCAGGAAAGCTTGGTGCTATTATGTGGATTGTCAGGTACATGGACTTTCAGGAGTCAAGGACTAGTCCAACTCGCTCTACTTCCTCCTTGATTTCCTTGTGTTCTTGCACCACAGGGTAAGAACGGAAACTTCTGTGAAAGTAAGATCTGTTGGGCTGTAAGGGTGACTGTTCACTAGAGTAGAAGTCAGAAGATATGCTTCAAGTGCCCACTTGCTATTGTGTAGTTGGAAGACTTTTGACAAGTAACTTAACTGTTTTTAAGCTTCAGTTTCCTCATACATAAAATAGACAATGTCTGTCTTCCCCATGGGGCTGCTGGGAAAATCAAATGGGATCAAGTATACGTAAGAACTTTGCAAGACTCAAAATGAGTTAAGCAGTCTGTCCAAGGCAATATTCCAAATGCTGTGAATCCTCCTAGAATAGTGGGAAAAAGTTCAGGATTTAAAGTGGGAAGACATGGATTGAGTCCCCACTGTGGCACTTACTAGCTGTGTGACCTTTGGTCAGTTACTTAACTCCTTAGAGGTGTATTTTCATCATCTGAAACATAGAGATAATGTCAGGCATATAATGTATTGTTACAAATCAAAAACTATCATGTGTGGTGCAAATGTTAGCTGTTTCATAACTGTCTTCCAAAATTATTTAGTGTAGTGATTCAAAGAAATACTTATTGGGGGATATATCTAAAAATACCATACTGTGGAATCCTGGGAAACTAGGGAGTATTTCTTGTGATCCAGGTGGCAATTAACATAAAGTAAGGGGACCTGTTTTAGAATCTAGAAGTTAACAGAAGGACACCAGCCAAGTTCCCTTAGTATCTAATGTGATGATAGTTCTCTCAATTAAGCACATTCTTTTATTTTTAGGATCTTGAGATAAAGGGGAAGTTTCCTATTTCACCCCTCCTTATATTCAGCAAAGCTAATTGGATACCTGTGATACAACATTTAAACCCTTTTGTGTCTTCATGTTTGCATCTTTAAAAGGAAGATATACATATTTGTCTTACTAGGTGGGACTGTTTAAAGGCAAAGTAGGATAATTTTAGGATGGATTTTGGAAAGTTGAAAGCTAATACATACACTATCACCATCATTTCAGTATATTTTGAACCAAACAAAGCTTTTGTTCAAAAGTAATTTGTTTTGGACGCACTTAAAAACACTAAAACAAAACAAAACAACTAAAGCAAGTTGGAATCAGTCATTATTTTAAAATTATTTCAAGTTAAGATTTGTTTCATCATGGTGACTTTGAATTTCATAGTTCACAATAATAGGAAATGTAGTTGAAGTCATCTCTAAATAACAGAAACAGGCTTTTGATACTGAAACTGTACATATAGAATAACATAGGAAGATTTATACTGTTCCAACTGGAAACATATGTCAATAAAAAATGCAATCTAAGGAGCAGTCACATACATATCAGTGTCTGACAAGTCAAATGGGCAGATACCAAATGAGGATACTAAGTATTTGCTCAATGTAGTTAATAAAAATTAAGAATTAAGGGATTTATTGTATTTTGTACCCCACTGAGAATGGACCTTTTCACGTGCACAAGACATTTCTAAGAGGTCATCATGTCATTGCTTCTACCACTTTTAAATATCTGGATAATTTGATGGTAGACCATTGCGTTGTTTGTAATAGTTGGGTTAGTTGTTTCTGCTTAGAGTAGGTGCTTTTGAATAGAAGCTTGGGAAACCTCAGTCTGATGAAAGCCATGACCATTTGGGGCCAGACTCCTCCCCAGAGCACTTACCAAGAGAAAGCAAAACTGGCCCATTCTGCTACCAGTTGCTGCCCTCTACCCTCACCCCTAGTCTTTTCTAGTCTGCAGCGAACAGTGGGAAGGAGGAAGCCTCATCAGCTTTATATCAGAAGTGAGAGGGAAAATTCCAAGAGACTCATGGAAAAAGATTGGATGTGACTGCAAGGAGGCAAGACTGGCATTGGATGTCCTGATTGAATGTCTGCTCAGGCTGACTTACCCACCTGCCCCTGTGATCCATCTGGGTTGGGGAGGAGAGACCTAGAGAGGTAGAATGGGAAGAGGGGCTGCCAGGGGAGCAGCTCACATATCCCCTGTTCAGGTTGGCAAGAATATGGGAGTTCTCCAACGGTGGGCTTGCTAGACTGTCCCTAAGAGGCTGGCTGTTAGTAATGGGAGCCAAGGGGTGAGTGGAGGAGGTTGAGCTTGAGCTGGGGTCAGATCTACATCAGAGAGGCTATGCAGTGAGGAGGTCCCACAGGGCCCTCTGGAGAACTCACATACCATCCAGCATTAGCTAGGAGAGTGATCATGGCTGGTGGTGCAGGGAGACACTTGCCTTTCCCTCCCTACCAGTTGTTTACAGAAGGATGAACTGGAGCCTGGAGGAGGGAGGAGGGGAAGGAATAAAAGAATAGATCCCAGTCCTCCTTGTTTATAGTCCAGGCTACCACTTTGCCTGTGTCAGGGTGGGAGCTTACATAAAGTCACAATTGAACTTGAGAATAAAAGTTTAATTTGGATTAGAGTTTTAATAACCAAAATTGTGAGATGGCCCAAGACGCTATTAAAGATGGGAAAGGGGTTTAAAACATAGCAATTAGAAGCTCTGATGTGAGTAAAGCCATTTCCTGTTAATTTCCCACTGAGATGGCAACACACAATAAATCCAGTTTCACAAATTCTTTATGTCACTATAATAACAAATATTCATTCCAATATCCAAATATATTCCAGAAGGGCTGTATTAAGTGATTAGCTTCTAGGAGTTTCGTTGTATCAAGCTTGTAGCCCTTCATATTATATATCATATGAAGTGTATATAAAGATAAAAAGATGACCCAAGGCACTAGTTTGCTTAAGTAAATTATTATTTTTAACATAGAATATTTTTATTTAACCCACAGTCTATATTTTAATTTCCTTATTAACAGTATTACAGGTGTCCTCCAGTACCCCCCTTCCCCCCCATTAGCCACCCTCCTCCCAGCCCCTGCCCCACCCCAGGCCTTCACCACACTGTCTGTGTCTATTGGTTATGCATATATGTATATAAGTTCTTTGGCTAATCTCTTCCCATCCCCCCCCCCCCCCCCCCGCACCGTCCTGCCCCCAGATATGTCAGCCCGTTCCATGTATCCATGCCTCTAAGCCTGTTTTGTTTGCCGGTTTATTATGTTCATTAGATTCCACATATAAGTGAGATCATGTGATATTTGCTTTCTCTGACCGGTTTATTTCACTTACTCATTGATTTTAGAGAGAGAGAAAATACATACACATATACAATCAATTTGTTGTCCCATTTGTTTATGTACTCATTGGTTGCTTCTTGTAGGTGCCCTGACCAGAGATCGAAACTGCAACCTTGGCGTGTCAGGGTGACGCTCTAACCAACTGAGCTATCTGGCCAGGGCCAAGTAAATTACTTGTGATGATTTGATTGTCTCTTTGTACATGAATGGAAATGTCTTCCTTTTAAGAATTGGGTTTCTATTGTCAATAGTGTGTAGGGCAGATCCCTGAGACATATAAAAGGCAGACACCAGACAGAATAATACAGAAATGTACATAACTGTTGAGGTGAAGGAGTCTCCTACTGCTTACTAGCTTAAGGAAGACTCTAGGCATGATGTGAAACCATGTCAGCACAGCTTACTAAAAAGCTACCTCGTAAAGGGGGAACCAGATGCAACGTGTCTCTCTTAATGTTTTCCAGGGTCGGTGAATGAATTGAGGGGCAGATCCAGGATTTCATGTATCAGCACCATAGCTTTTATCATGTATATAATCCTTCTTTTCTGTTACTGTCAAGATTTTAGAGGGGGATTATGGTTTGAGTTAGAGAGAGCAGGCAATTCAGGCATACCACACAAAGTTGTTAAATCTCAGAGGCTTGAGATTGCTTGGCTCCTTTTAAGTTTTGGAAGCAGAGCCCTCCTAGGGAACGCTATTCGGAATTGGCTTTGTGGAGGAAATGTAGCTTTGGGGCAGTTAGCTTTTGAAGCTGAGAGAGGATAATAGGCTGGAGAACTGGAGGGGAAGTTGCTTCAGGTTTAGAAAATGCAGTGAGGAGGTGGTAGTCCCGTGCAGACTCTTACTATAATGGTTCTTCAGCAGGACCAAGTGGTTCTCCAGCTTGAGCCCAATTTTCCCTTGAGTGCGTTTTCTTGAGTTTTGACAAAGCCTGGGGACCCTCTTGCGGAGTGTCTATTTCTCTGTGTTCTGATGGCTTGGGCCGCGCTATCATCTTGGCCAACTGCCCATTTCTTTTGGGTCTGAAGAGAACAGTTTAATTTTCATCAAATTTTACAGATTCGGGCCTTGGAAAACAAGTATTTGCAAAAAAGTGGCTCTTTCTCTTTATCACGGTATTAGAGGTCCTGTATCTGGTGGATACATCAGAATGCAAGTTACCCCTGGAAGCAAAGACACCGTGTGTGAGGGTAGAAAGGGAGGAATGAATGGCTGTCCCATCTGTGCTTTGCTGAGTGGGAAGTTCCAATCTAGGTATTGGCAGAGCAAGACCGAGGTAAGGGAGAGCAGAGAGGAAGTCGGACTGAGGGTTATCAGGGCGGTTTCACCCACTCAGGAGCTGAAAGGACTCCGTGGGAGAACTGGCACAGCTCTGCAGGCCCCACATCGGGCTCTGTGCAGAGGAATGTTTTTATTGCTTAACAGGCAATGAGTCACCTTGTTAAACGTCATCCCTAATGTGGAGATGGGCTTCCTCCTTGCCCCCAAGCTACTGGGAGCCCTAGCTGGGAAGACACTAACACACACAGGTACCTACAGCACAGTGTTGCTGTCATTCACTTAAGTGGCTTTGCAGCTGGAATGATGTTATCTTGCTGGGAGTCCCCTGCCAAAGAGTTTAAACCAGGTGAGGAGAAACTTGAACTTCATGTGGCTGTAGTGAGTGCATCAGTAGCAGTGTTTGGGGCAGAACTCATGGTACTGCGTTGACTCCACAGATGAGAGAGCTAATGGTTCTCCCCCTCCTTGTGATTTACTGTGTTTTTCTTTTCTTTTTTAGATATTTTGTTGAGATCATAAGAGCGCTTAAGTAGGTGCATTGCTAATACCACTGTATTAAGTCTTAGAAGCCCGTGAATGTGCTGACTAAAAAGTCCTGGATGCTTCCTGTGCCAGACAGAGGGGGACAAATAAATGGCTCTGAGTTTCAGTTTCCGTGTCAGCTAGAATCCTGTGCTAAAAGAGCGCATCTGCTCTTTATTTTACAGATGAGGAAATTTAGTCCCAGAGAGGGAGCTATTTACCCCTTCCCCTGAGATTAGCCAGCAGAGTCGATAAGAAAATCTAGGTCTTCTGATGCAGCCCAGTGCCTTTCCCTGGATGTCACACTGTTTCCCTGATTATCCTGAGATTTGCTGGAGCCACAGGACTGCATAATGGTTGCGCATATGTGGATTGTAGGGCTACAGCTGAATTAACTCATCATGTCAGGCTCAACCCTGAGTCTTTCTGCCGCACGCGGCAGATCATCACTCCTGGTGCCTCAGAATTGGGTGCCTGGAGGGTGTAATCACCCGGACCCAGCTCCACCGCTGCAGCCTGGGAGTGCATCTCTGCCTGCACTTGTCTGGAGGCCTGGACTGAGGGGTGCAGCCCAGCAGCACACATGTAAAGGCATGCAGCCCAGGCCGCGCCAGCCGCCTCTGCGCCCATTGAGTGCTCTTCATTTTGACTCCTCTAGCTTTGAAAATCCAGGGTGCAGTTTGAAGGCAGACTCAGTTCCGTTTTAAGAACTCTTGTTTGACATGCTCTGAGGCTGAGGAGGAGGGGTACTGCCCAGGCCTCCAGTGATGAGATGAGGATTTCCTTGTGTTTTCCTCCCGTCAGAATTGGCTTTGCCCTTCAAACTCATGACACAGCTTACCTCGCTGGCTGGCAGATTTACTGGAATGGATTTTATTGATAAGCAACTGAATTTAAATAATGCAGTGATGTAATGTGATTGCTTCAGGGGACTCTCACCAATTTAGGCCAGGACTGCATACAGGAATTCCCAGCTCGGCAGGTTGTGGAGTTTTTCAGTTGCAATGGGTCACCCTCCATATGTCCTCATTCTAGTGCAGATGCAAACGTATCAAGATAATTGACTGGATTTAGGAATCCAAATAGCAACTTTGGAAAATAATTTCTTTTTGCATGAAGGGAACTAGCCCCTCTCGTGAGTTGCACTGGCCTCACTCACAGCCCATCCCAATTTGATGTCCTGACCCATCCTTGAGAAGAAAGGTCCCATTACCTTAGAGGTGGTTCCTGATTTTTCAAGGGGCCAACCAAAGTCTGCTTTAGTTGCTTTTCTGTACGTGTGCCTGATCTCTCGGAGCCCTGTGCGGGGGAACAGCACACTCAGCGTGGCCACCTGAGGCATTTTAGCTCCAGGTGTGGGTGCTGTTGATTTGCCTGTACTGGCCCTTCCTGCACAGCCTCTGGGGTTACTCATTTCCTTCTCTGCTCCCTCGTCCCAGGTACTGGCTGCTCATTTGGGTTTATTGCCTGGGAGAGGTATGGGCTGGTGGGAATTACAACACAGTTGCCTCTGGTTTTCTCCCCCTGGAAGGCGGGCATTAAAGTGGAGGAAGGGAAGGTAGAGAGCGATGTGTAGAACCGGAGGGAGAGTGGGCAGAGCAAGCAAGGGTGATGATGGCCCATTAATTTAGCCGGATGTTAAAAGCACTAGGAGAAGGTAACTGAAAGCAGGCTTCCCTACAAAGCCCTTTCCTCCTCGTTACTGCCTCAGGCCCTCAGTTCCTCTTTCCTGCCTGGGTTCTATAAATTACTGGCATTTATTACCTCAGGTATATATTGAATTAAAAATGTTTCTGTAGGCTGGTCTGGAAACCTAATCACCATTTATGACATTGTTACTATGAGAAGCTGTATTCTGAGTTCCAAATAAATTATGAACATTCCTTAGGAATATGAAACATCTGCATGCTTAGGTAAGTAAATATACCCTTTGTTTCGAGGTCTTTTTAAGTTTGTACTTCCTTTTAGAATGTAGAGTGGTGGCAGATAGTTTTGAAAATATCAGAAGGGCAAAAGTATATATTTTTCTGGCATTACATCTCATTTGCTACCTCCGCATAGTTCTAAGATATCTGCGTTTTCCTTTTGGTATCTTTCAGAAGACCATGTTTTGGTCTTTGGCTAATTCTACGTTCAGAATACAAAGTAAAACTGGGAACTTGCTTTTCAAGTACCATACAGAGTTTTCTCATTTTAGAATACCTTTTTTTTTTTTTTTCTTGGCTGACTTCACTAAATACTGTAAACTCAAGAAAAGCTCTATAGTTGCAGATCTGGTATCGATTATCATTAATTCTTCCCTTTATGACTTTTCCACTTAAATACACATTTAGAAACAAACCAAATAAACATTAAATAGCATAACTAGATTCTTGACTTGGGTGGTCCAGTTAGTTTCAACATGTGCTTAGCTTTGAAAGGTGGTTCTAAAAACATTACATTTGACCAACCCATGAAATGATTGCAATAGATTTTTTTTATTTAAAAATTTTAAAATGTATTAATTCATATACCTCTTAAAAAACCTTGGATTATTTTTAATTTTATTGCCATACAAAATAAGTGAAAAGGCACATTTTTCAGTTTGTCCCGTAAAACCTGCTCGGCTGCTTTTCCAACTGTGTGACTTTGGGCAAGTCACTTAACTCGGAGCTATGTGATGGGGAAGATACCCTAGTTGGTTCCCAAACTCCCACTTCTGAAATGCTAGGATTCTACAATTCTGTTAGTTTAAAAGTTGATATTTAAAAGAATCACATGAAGCAGGAAGTATACTATTTATTCTGCAATAGAAGTGGGGAGGTGGCAAGTCCTGGAATGATCAATAAAAGTCTAAAAATAGCATACAGTCCTGAGCTTCCTTTCAAATGCCAGTCCTTATTTATCATCCTGTTTATTGAACTGGAAAAATAGATGGGGCATCTGGAAAAATTATTTTAAAAATTTGTGGGCAGAGACTATGCCCTGGTACCTTAAATATGTTGTATGATGAGTGGTGATACTGGCCTTAAATGCGAGGCTACCTACGTGAATTAGCCCACTTAGTACCATTTTTGGATTTGGATTTGGCCCAGTGGTGTTTTGGTGGTTTCTGGATTGTGAGAGAGAAATCAGCTTCGAGAGAGAAAAATCTTTTACTCCTCCAGGTTGGCAGTTTGCATATAAGTCCCCAGTACAGAGAGAAGTCCTTTCCCTTTTTGTTTTTGTTTCTCTTTCACGATTGTCTCTGCCGTCCCTTTCTAGTGATCCATTTCCCCACATATAGTGAGTTTCTTTGGAGGTAATTAGTTGTCCTGGGTTACTGCCACTAAGGGTGCTTAACTGGTTTCCTTGAGTGAGAATTGAGGATTAGACGGTGAACTCATATAACCATTGTAGAGAAGGTGGTTATACAGAGAACAAAATATATTAAATGTTTAAAAAAAAAAAAAGATTGGCACTTTAACTTACCTGTTTTCAAAATCAGACATGGGCTGTTGCTTAATCTGGTTCCTGCAAGCAGAGCCTGGGGCAAGCCATTCTGATTTGTCACAGGGCAGCTCCTCAGTAAATGCTAATGGCACATGAAAGAAAAGTGACTACAGTGTTTCATTTAGGTTCCTTTGATCACTCTTAACTGGTTTTTAATATTACACCAACATTTCATCAGAAACCAAAATATTTCTCAGTACTCTAACGCTGGCAGTTGCCGCGCCCCCCCCCCCCCCCCCCCCCCCCCCCCGCCCAGTCTAGAATGGAAGGAAGGCTGGCTGTTTTGTCAATATCTCATGTAAGCAACTCTTTAAGAAAAACTTTAGCAGTAGGTTGGGACTTAGGAGAGTTTCTCCCTATTTGTCCCAGGATACCAGGGAGGGCAAACATCATATTTTCAGCATTCTGGGACCCTACGCAGTGCTTGGAATATAGTGGGGACTTCCTGTTGTTAGGCTTCCTGTTGGATTGGGTTTCTGAGGGCCCTGCAGGAATCTTCATTTGGAATTTTTATAAAACCTACTTGGTTAGGGAAGGCAGAAAATAAAATGAAATTTGTCCCTTTTGTCGTGTTATAGCTTCAGAGATGAGGGTCCACTACCTCTTACAACAAGTGTAATTATGTATTTTTTAAACTCTGTAAATCCAAAGTAAGTGTTAAAAAGTTTATGATTTAATATTTGCACTTAGTAATAGTTGATGAGGGATTTAGAAAACCCTGTTAAATCCTACTTTTCAGTAACAGGCTGGTGAAGTATGATGAAATCTTTAGAAATCAAAGAGGCAAAATTCAGGATGCCGTGGGTGCCTTGTTAGGACCATGAGTTGCTTGATGCAGGGGAGAGTTTGGCCACATCTGTTCTGACAGTCCTTTTGGAGATGATTGGGTGGTTTAAAACACAGGATTTGTTACCTCTACTTAGAACTTGGTTGCTTTGGTCTTTTTCTGCAAGATTTATGGTGGTATTTTGGCCATTACTTTGCCACCTTCTTGCTCCACTTGATATTTTTAGGCTTCGCGAGGATTTATCTTTCTCCTACGTCTGCATCTCGCCTTCTCATCATTCCACTAGCTGCTTCTGTACTGGAGCTGATGTTAGAGAGACAGGTCCATGCAGCTATTTCTATGCCTTGGGTCCCTTTGGTGCTTAGAGGCAAAGCCTGTTTGTCAGTTGGTGGTTTAGACAAGTTACAGGTAAACGCTATGAAAGCCTCTGTCTAGATTCTTATCTCTCGTTCCAGCAGCACCAGACAGAAATGGAGTTGAATGTTGAGCAGCCTTTGTTTAAAAAAGGGGGATGCTGACGTCTAGAGCAACTCAAGGCACCAAAAGAACAGAGCCTGGAGGTGGGGAAAGACACCATAAAGCTTGTCATGAAAAGCCTAACGTGAATAGAGGTTTAGTAAAACCTTACTATTTCTGAAAGACCGAAACTCTCCGTCCTGGAATGTGAAGGGGGGGGTGGGTTTCATAAATTAAATGGAATTAAATCTTCAGTGCACCTGAGGGCCCAGGATGGGTTCATAAAGACGGAATAGATGTGAAACACGATCTCATTTTAAATGTTTCCATTTGTTTTATGTGTTCAGTTTGTTTTATAATATCCAGATGTGAAGTCTAAAGGCCTGAGACGTCTGTTGTAAGACAGCAGTGTTTCCTTGATATGGGAGAGTTTAAGGGCATCTGAGTGGTTGCGTGACTTATTTTTAGACAACACAAAGCCACCTTGTGAGGGGAGGAGTTGGGGAGGGTACATGTGTTCCAAGCCAGGTTAGCCTGGAGTTATCTGTAGTTGCCTGAAGCTTGGAAAAACTGGAAGGAGCCAGTGCTCAATATAAACTTCTGCAAACCTGTTCCTCAAATAATGCCAAAGTGGCCATGTCAGGTCTGTGAACCTCCCAGCTTGCTTCCTAACCTGTAGTTTTGCAAGGGAAATGATCTGGGTTATAGGAATTACTCATTATAATTTAGTCCGTAGGTTCCTTTTTACTACTGACCACCTGTTTAGCTCAATTTAAACTGTTAGTGGAGAAACGGATAGCTAAGCAGGAGTAAGAAGATGCAGTCACTTATCTTGAAATTTCTGTAAATCGTTATTGCAAACAGAAGAACTAGTTACTCTAGGGCTCGTAGTGAAGTATTAGTTTCGTGGCTGTTAGTTTTTTTACGCTATCAGCTTGTCATTCTTTGAATTGAAGATCTGGAATAAATACCACCTACAAAGATATGACTGCAGTTGTTGGTCTTCACCCCCATATAATTGTGTTTACAAAATTAGGTGCAAGGTTTTTTTTTATTTACTTAAACTGCAACAAGTCTGAAATAAGTCTATGCTTCTCACTGGCTCTTTGAAGACAAGATTGACACCCTCCTGCCTTTGGGGGGGGGGGGCTGTTGGTCTCCTGCCGGTATATGGCTGAGTAACCGACCGACAGTTACCCCCTTCCTCAGTGAAACACACTATGGAATTACAAGAAGATAGAAAGTTCCTGGCACACAGTAGGCACTAAGTAAACCCTTGCTAGGCAGCTGATGGTAGGTGGCAGCACTCATGGAGGAATTCTGAAGTAGATGGTGGGTGATGCTAAATCTTTATTCACCAGCCCAAGTGAGACTGCACAGGCTCACATGGTACGATCCTGGTAGGATAGCTGCTAGCATTTACTGTTCTTTTGCAGACTCGGCTTACGGGGACTCTGCAGTAGAGTTTGAATCTTGATCCTTACTGTCTTTCCCCCAATGTCACCGCTCTGAAGGCTTTCGTTGTCTGAGGAAAGTTGTCCTCCTGGCCTTCTTACCCAATTTTGGCAAAGGATCAACGGATAAGCCTCATGCCCCGAAGAGCTCACACAACTTCACTGGTATCGGGGCACTGATTACATGCAAGCAATCCCCACACTAAGAGCTTTAAAAATGAGATTTTTCTTTGAAATTTAAAAGAAAGCGGAATAAAAATGTGCTTGCTTTTCAACGTAGATTGATTAGCTGGCATGGAGGGAAGACCGGCCTTTGAAATCTATAGGCATCACGTTGCAGGCCTGACCCTGCTGACCCTGCTAGATTAGTAATGGTCTATGCAGCCTGCTCTGTCAGCACGTCTGGCAGGGCACGCACAGATGGTGCCAGTTGGAGAAAATCACTGCTGATCGCCGCACTGCAGCCTTGCCTTGGCCAGGCAGCCTGGGGAGGAGGAGCCGAGACTGGGCTGTTTACAGACTCGTCCCTGCTCAGGGCCGCTGGACTGGGCCTGCGGGGATGCCAGCCCCGTCTAGGATGCCTTTGCCGCCTGTGACTTCAGTCGTGCTCTCTCGTCCGCCGTAGTTTAGGCCTTCCTGCACCATTGAGCAGCTGGGATTTTACAGGGTCTGTGGCCTTGGGGTTACTCCGAAAGGGAATTTGAAACTAGAACTGATCTCATTCCAAGGAGTCAAGCATAATGCAATACTTGTTTTCCTAGAGTCAATCAGCCTAAGGAAAATGGGAGTAGCCTGGAGGGGGGGGGGGGGGGGGAGGAGTCTTTAGAGTTGAGTAATCAACTTAACCCAGGGCTAAAAAGAATTTTATTACAGAAAGCGGCACACATGACCTCTGTCCTTCCAGCCGCCACTGGTTTCTGGATTGTCTGGTGGTGCCCTGAGAGTTTATAATCAACGCTCCTTGTGTGGGGTCAGCTCAAGAAATGGTGGCTCTGCTCCCCTAAGACAGGGAAGGAAAGGCCCTGATTAACACTGAGCCATGGTCTGAAATACTCGCTTGGCGACATTGAACTGAGCTGAAACTGTAAGCCTGCTCTTCCGAATCAGACGTTTTATTTTTTTTGAAAATTCTCCTTGCAATTGCATTGAAAGTTTGGTGTTAAGGAAACATACCCTCCTGAAATACCTCCATCTGAGCTGTACTTCAGCAGGTTGAGGACAGGCAGACATGCGGGTGTCTGTAACTGTGCAGGGTCCCTCCCTCCATGGTGGTGGACTTGTCACCATTTGCAACTTGATTTTGTAGTCTTCCTGCCACATCTCTGCTATTTAAGCCTCCTTTGCAACTTGTTGCTGTTCAACAGACTCTTTGGATTCCTTTTGGGTTTGTTTTAGAAAGGCGGTGTTTCATTCTTGAAGAATTTTCCTTGGAGATGCTGCTGTTGTGAAATGAAGCTGCCTTTTTGAGCTGTCACTTTTGAAAGTTTATGGTGGCTTCATAAAGGAAATGAGTTGCTTTTCTCTAAAGATACAAGGGAACAGATCCTGTTCAGTGCAGGCTAGTGCTTTTGGGAGACGGGCATAGGCCTAGAGGAAGAGCTGAGAGATTGAAGAGGGCATTGGCTAAACTCACACAGGGGGGACGCTGAAATGCAGCATTGCTTGCTAGAGTCCGGAAGAGAGAGCCTCAGAAAGTGGACATCGCTGCGACAGAAGTGCACCTCTCGGATCACACAGCGCAGCTTCCGCAGGGTGGCTTTACTGACTGGATGTGAGGCGGGAGAAGAGACGTTGGGGATGTTTCCCCCGTGGGAGGTGGGAGAAATCGGTGGATGATGAAATGCGCTGGCAAGAGGAAGAGTTGTGCAACTTTAAGCATTGGGTACTTGAAATGTCCATTAGGTCTCTGGATATCTGGGTCAGGATTTGAGCGGAGAGGTCAGGGGTAGAGAGAAATTGGGGGGTCGTTGACACACAGCTGATACTGAAGCCACGGAAGTGAGTGAGATTGTGTAGCGAGCTAAGAAATGGGAGTGACCGCAATTGAGAGAATGAAAAGCAAACTAGGATTCTCCTCCCGCTCTGGTGCTTGAACAGTGATGGGTGTCTGCCTAGAGAAGATGAACAAAAATGACTTAGTGACTGATGCCATCAGGATTCGTTCTTGTTTAGGAAAATCCATAACAGTCTTTGGAAATGAAGAAATACATTCTTGAAAATAATCCTGAACTAGAGCTTGGGAGTGCTTTGGTCCACCTCACAGATACTCTGTCATCTGAAGTAGATCCCAAACCAAACGAGAAGACACATCGCCGAGAGTTCATAGTACCGGAGCAAGCATCCCCCGGTTCCTGCAGTAGCGGGAGCAGGGGGACAGGAGGGCAGCAGAAACCAAGAATAAAGCCTGGTCCAGCGGCCACATCAGCCCCGCTTGGCAGACAGGCCTGCTGGCTTTGGTAATTACACTGGTGCCTGCTGTATGTGTGCCTTTTCCACTGAGTTTAAAAAAGGCTTTCCCCTAACTACCGGGTCTCGAGGAGCTGGGCCGCGTTTGCCCTTGGTGGTTTCCTCCTGCGGAATCCTTGCTGTCTGGGCTCCGCGCGGCGTCTCACTCCCACTCGCCCCTTTCACAGCTCTGCTGCCCAGAAGGTTCGCGAGGACATGCCCTTCTGGAGAGCGCAGCACATCCACGTGACTGCACGGCTGGGCTGGCACACGTGGACTTGACCAAAGCCTTGTCTTCTATTTTTTCTCTTTTCCCTTCCTTTTTTTTTTTTTTCTCTCTTAGTACTTTTGGTATAAATAATTCGTAACAGGTTGAAATCAATAGGAATTTCATGGCAAGGTTTATATAGCTAGCTGTGAGGGCTCCTTAACCCTGGACCTGCCATTGGGTTAATACTTTTTATTTGGAAAAGAACTCGTTTTTACACCCGCGTTTGCTGCCGGTTCTCTCTGTAAGTATTCTAATTCTGAGAACGATGTAGGAAGAAAATATACCTGAAAACTTCAGGGAAATGAATCCTGAAAAGAATTCTGTACTTCTTCCTGTGTTTATCCCTACTCCGCATAGTCCCAGAATAAATACCCAAGAGACTTTTCACTTTTATCCACAGCTGGGATTTGCTGATGTTGTTTTCTGGGAGGAGATATTCGTAGGCACTGGTTAATAATGCATTTATGGCCCTCTGATACTCGTATTACCCCTTAGAAGGGGAAACAGTGCATTGAGACTACGATATCCTAAATATTTGCAGTTGGAAATACTTGTGGCATTTAAGTTTTTGTTTTGAAACTCCATTCTGTTGTTCATAAATTTTTCTCTTTTTTGCCCCAGTCAGTATTTAAAAAAATATTCACCCATAGCCTCCTTTGTATAAATATTGGGTAATGATAAAAGTGAAGTTCAGCCTTTTTCCCCCCCTGCCTATCAGGTACCAGGTATTATGTTACCTTCCGGAAATCAAAGTTGAGTAAGAAATGGTCTCTGTCCTCAAGGAGCTTAGGGTCTAGTGGTGGTGAGTGCTGACATAAATAGATGCTTTTTGTACAGTGTGGTAAGGGCTGTGGGAGTCTAGCTAATCTGTTCTTGGGGGCTGCTCTCGGGGCATTTTGGGGAAAATACTCACTGGATCTTAAAGAATGAGATGGAATTAATCTAATCTGGAAAGAGTGGCATGTTTTCTAGTGGGGGTGTAATCTAAGTTTTAAATACCATGGGATAGGCAGATAACTACAGTTCTGTATTGTTCAGTGTTGGTGAGTTCTAAGAGGAGGGAAGGTAGCCTGGGGGAAGGCAAGGTTGGAGAGCAAAGCCCAGGTCAGAGCTTGAAGACGGGGCCACTGTTATAAATGATGACGTGTGTATAATAGATTACCCTTCCAGTGGTATAGAGAATGGATGGAATTGGGACATGGGAAGAGACTAGCAGTAGGGAATCCAGTTAGGTGGTTAATGCAATAGATGACCTGAATTAAGGCAGGGACATTGAAGATAGTCAGGAGGAGAGGGATGGGTGTGAGATATTTGGAGATGATATTGCAGGACTTTGTGATGGTTGTGATTGGGGGTTATGGTGTGGTGCTTGTGGGGGTGATGACAGGTGAGGGGTGGGGTTCTCCTCTCCTCTCTCCAGCTGAAAGGGTTGGGTGTGGATATCACCAGCTGGGACTGAGAACAAAAGAGGCAGAGCAGTTAGGTGGGTTTGTGAGTTTGTATCATTGACATATTTCCTAAATACTCTTCAACTTTCAGACTTTATCTAGCGAGGGTCATGTTTTACTTCTCCTACGTTCAAGCCTGGCAGTGGTGGTTTTGAAAACTCAGGACTGTAAGAATTACTTTATATCTAGAGACATGAGTTTAGGAGAATGGAGCTGCCTTAGTCTCATGATTTTGAGGACTCTCCACATACAATGCACTATAAAGCCTATTTTTGCAATACCTTCAGTTTCTGATTCCTTAGTGTTTCTATTGTGTAGCCTGCTCACTCCCTTGATAGTATGCTCTCTACAGAGCAGCTGGGATGGCCCTTCTATAACATAAATCAGATTATACTACTCTCTGCTTCAACTTCCAATGACTTCTCATTTCACTGAAAGTAAAAACAAACAAAACCCCAAAGTTGTAGGCTGGGTTCCCCAGGACATGGGCTTTGAGTCTGAGATTAGCTTGCAGGAAGTTCACTGAGGCATGCTCTAGGGAACAACACCTGTGAGGGGTGAGGGAAGCAGGATTGGTTAGAGTGAGAGGTTGAGCTGTGATGCAATTGCAAGAGAAGCCTCAGCTGACCTTACAGTGATTCCTAAGCTTGGATGACCCTTCAGACATATCCCTGTTACCCTTCATTGACCAGTCACTGGATGTGTCCAAGGAGGGGTGTAAACTCGGGCAAGGCAGTTTCCTTTGTCATGCAGTGCCTAGAAAAGGACCCAGCTGGAGCCACATCAGCCAGCGGCGTTTCCAGCCGCTGGAGGAATTAGTGTCTTGGTCCTCAAGGGGTATCTGGATGGGAGGCCATAGTACCCATTCCACGTGGCCTGAGACTTTGTATGGTCGGATTACTTACTCCTACCACCTCTGTAACCTCAGTCACTGCCATTTTCTTCTTTGCTCACTTTGCTATAGCTGCCTTGTCAGTATATCCTGTGATATATACGTTTAGTTGGATTTTTTGCTTCTGTTTCTCATGGGAATATAAGCTCTCTGAGGGTAGGGACTCCTTAGTGTTTGTTTGTCTTTTGATTGTGTATTTTCAAGTGTGTTGAAAGTTGTTTTTGGAGAAAGTATTCCAGAAAGTTGTGCTTTTCTTTAAGAAAAGTAAACATTCAAAGATTTAGAAGTGTGAATGAAATATAATTTAGGTGGCAGTTGATATTTTGATCTGATTATTATAGAACTTTTTTAACTAGGTGAATTCACAGGGCACTTTACATGTACTAATGAGATTTAGAAAAAGACTTTTCACAGACCCTAGTTTTGGGGACTAAATCGATTGTATAAAATAATGTAAATCTATCGTACCTTTTAGGGGTGTACTGGTTTGTCATTGCAGTGTAATCTTACTTTGGACAAGCATCAATTGAAATAAATATGTATTCTTCTGAAGGCAGAATTTATGCTATTAATAGTTCAGAAGAGTTTTCAATTAAGCATTAACAACAATATTTCCTTTGGCTGTGATCTGACTGCTTGAGCTCATAATAATATTGAATTATTTTTCTCAATGAAGATAAAATTAAACTCCAGATAACCAGAATGCAACAATTTCAACTCTTTAATCAGCATATGCTCTCTTTGACCATCTCTCTTAGGAGAAAGAGATATATGATAGCAAAACATATCAAGGAGTTCGGTTCTTTTAAGTGTCCTTTCCCAGGCATATCCCGGGATCTGTATACAATTGGCCCAGTGTTCTGCGACAACAGTATCATAGTTCACTATGTGAAAGCTTCTAATTCAAAAATATGATATTGCAGTACTTTTGAATATTCTTTATCATCAAAGAGATGAAATTAAGTTCATTACATGAAAATATGGACTAATTACTGCATTTCCTAAAGATCTCCGTGATAACTACAGAAAGGTGGGAGACTGATTAGATGATGTTTACTGTCTCTCATCAAACACCCCTTCCCAGCTAACTTTGATCTCTACCCCCCCAATCAGAAGGCTTGAACCATTAGAAACTCAGTTTATTAAAACGCCTCGTTCAGCCTAGGAGTCTAACAATACATGTAGTGCATGTACTTTTGGTCAGAGGAATCTTTAACATTTAGTGATTGCAGACGTGAGAACGAGTCTTTTTTATTTCCTGGAGCAATTGGTGAGGCTTCCACATTGCAAGTAAATAGTGATTCCTCAGGCTCCCAGAGGTGTAGCAGGTACTTGTATTATTTGGCGTACTTCCTTCATTTTGTGTATGTATGTAAAAAACAATAAATGTAGTGATACTCTGAGATTTTATGTACATGTTTTCATTTATTATTTATTTGTTAGGGAATGCATTTGCATCCAGCATACTTCAAAGTAGACCAGTCTCACTCTCAATACTTCACATTCACCCCTAATTTTTTTTAAAATAAAAAGACATTTTCCCACCTCAGACTCTAATTATTAAACTCACTTGATTTGCCAGACAAACACGACTCAGTGGTGATATTTGAGCCTCAAATCAATGAGCAAATATTGATGCAACACACATGCCACAGGAACATGACACCATCTGGGGTTCTGTACATGATTCACACAGGAAGACGGAGCATCTCTGCCTTTACATGCCTCAAAATCTAATTAATAGAAGACTGGGAAGGAAAAGCAGAAAAAATATAACTGTAGCCCTTAAACCAGTGTTCACAGTTGCTAGTGTAGTAGTATCATCATTCATTCATTCATTGAGTATCTGCTGAGTGCTCTGCTACTTGTCAAGAGATGTGCTGAAGGCTGGGGATAAATGGGGAATGTGACACATCCTGGTCCTGTAGGAGCTTCCTGATGAGCTTTACTAGCTTTGACCATTTACTTAGTAAGATGAAAAGATCATCTGTAGTGATTTAGAAATGAGTGAGGTAATTATATAGACTACTTATGAGTAAATGGTCTGGAAGGTTTAATATCTGACTACTGCAGGAGAGTACTCTTTATCACTAGTAACTGGTGGATTTGCCTATCGGTCTCTGGATTGTGGGAATATTTATGTGTGTGTGAATAAGGAAGGCAGTCTTGAGAAGAGAGAACCGTGTTGGGTTTGGGAGCGCAGTATATTTCCAATTCTGTTTTCAGCCTGAATATCTTCTTGTAGATGATATCATGTAATTAGAGCATAACTATTGACGGAGTCCATAGTTCTGGTTTTAAGTTTGATTTTACAGCTTATCAGCTGCATGAAATTAAGCAAGTAACATGAACCTCTTGTTTCTCCACTTACATATCTTCAGAGAAAAAACAGTAAGAAGCTTTGAACTATCCATTTCATGTGCTATTTGAGGGTTCAGAAGAGACAACATGTAAGAGAAAGGAGTTTAAAATTTATATTTTACTTGTTTTCATTGTTGTTAGTATTGTGTGGTGGTGGAGGACTGATCCTCATTAAACACCCCTTCCCAGCATGGTTTTCAGTTTTTGAAGATACCTGTGGCTGCATGCAAGGGACATGGTACAGTTTGCTGATCTAATAGTAGTGTGATGGACATGTAAGGGCTCTGTCCCATGCCTTTGAGATTGATCATTGATAAAGGGGAAATAGATGGATCAACTGATAATTCCAGGCCTCCAATTTTTTTTTACAATCAGGCTTGGAATTTCACAATTTGAAAGAATTACATAAAAGCAGACTATATGCATGCTTTCTGTTTTGTTTCACTGAGTAAATCTCCAAGCTATCAGGAAGAAATGTTGTATGTTGTTGGCTCTCTACTGTTCATCCACTTATTTATTCAAATATCACTTGAATGTAAGCTCAATAAAGGCTGGCATTTTCCTATATTTCGATCACTACTGTAAGCCCAGTGCCTAGAGCAAGGCCCAGTGATAATAGGTTTTTAATGGGGTTTCCTTAAATTACGACTTTTTGTTTTTGTTTCCTTAATTCCTTCACCTTTTTCACTCCGGACCTCCTCCCCTCTCTCCTCTGATAGCTATGAGTCGGTTTCTATTCTGTTTATTAGTTTATTTTATCATTAGATTCCACATATAAGTGAAATCATATGGTATTTGTCTTTCTCTGACTGGCTTATTTCACTTAGCATAATACTCTCCAGGTCCATCCATGCTGTCACAAAAGGTAAAATTTCTTTCTTTTTTATGGCTGAGTAGTATTTCATTGTGTAAATGTCCCACAGCTTTCTAATCCACTCATCTACTGATGGACACTTGGGCTGCTTCTAAATTTTACCTATTGTAAATAATGTTGCAGTGAACATAGGGGTGCATATATTCTTTCTGATTGGTGTTTCGAGTTTCTTAGGATAAATTGCCAGAAGTGGAATAGCTGGATCATAAGGCAGTCCCACTTTTGATTTTTTGAGGTAACTGCATATGGATTTGCACAATGGCTGCATCAATCTGCATTCCCACCCACGGTGCACAAGGGTTCCCTTTTTCCCCCCATCCTCACCAACACTTGTTAGTTGATTCACTGATGATAGACAGGTGTGGTTTTAATTTGCATTTTTCTGATGATTAGCAATCTTGAGCATATTTTCATATGTCTTTTGGCCATCTGTATGCCATCTTTGGGGAAGTGTCTATTCAGGTCCTTTGCCTATTTCTTAATTGGATTATTTGGTGTTTCGGTGTTGAGTTGTATAAGTTTTTTATAAATGTTGGATATTAACCCCTTATCAGATGTATCTTTGGCACATAGGTTCTCCCATCCAAGAGGTTGTCTTCATTTTGTTGATGTTCCTTTGCTGTGTAAAAAGTTTTTAGTTTGATGTAATTCCACTTATTTTTTTCTTTTATTTCCCTTGCCTGAGGAGATACATCAGAAAAAATATTGCTATGAGAAATGTCTGAGATTTTATTGCCTATGTTTTCTTCTAGGATTTTTATGGTTTTGAGTCTAACATTTAAGTCTTTAATCCATTTTGAGTTTATTCTTGTGTGTGGTGTAAGAAGGTGGTCTAGTTTCATTTTTTTTTTTTGCACATATCTGTCCAATGTTCCCAACACCATTTATTGAATAGACTATCTTTACCCCATTCTATGTTCTTGCCTCCTTTGTCAAATACTAGTTGACCATATAGGCTAGGGTTTATTTTTGGGCTTTCTATTCTGTTCTATTGATCTATATGTCTGTGTTTATGCTGTTTTGATTACTGTGGCCTTGTACTATAGCTTGATATGAGGTATTGTGATTCCTCCAACTTTGTTCTTCTCAAGATAGTTGTGGCTATTTGGGGTCTTGTGTGCTTCCATACAAATTTTTTGGAATATTTGTTCTAGTTCTGTGAAATATGCCATTGGTATCTTGATAGGAATTGCCTTGACTATAGATTGTTTTGGGTAGTATGGGCATTTTAATTATATTAATTCTTCCTATCCATGAAAACACACACACGTACATGTGCGCACGCACACACAGATAGCCTCATAGACAACGGTATGGTCATTACCAAAGAGAGATGGGAGTGAGGGAGGCAGGGAAGGGTAAAGGGAGGTTAAATGGTGATGGAAAAAGACATGACTTTGGGTCATGAACACACAGTACAATATACAGATGATGTATTATAGAATTGTACACCTTAAAACCATATAATTTTATTAACCAATGTAACCCCAACAAATTCAATAAAAAAAAGATATAAGCCTTATTCCTCTCTATATCAGTATATTGTAGCATGGAGGATGTATATTCAATTTGATTCATGATGATTGCTGATGAGCAGGTGGGTGATTTCCGTTATTTCACAGATAGTGCTGTGACTGCTGCATGCATCTTGGGCATGCCTCCTGTCATAGGTTTGCCAAGGTATCTTTGGGATAGGTTCCCAGAAGTGGAAATTCTGCATCAAAATGTTAATACATATGGAATTTTTCTAGATAATGTTAACTTCTCATTCATTGGAATTGTGTCATTTTGTAATCCTGCCAGCAATGAAGAGAGTAACTGTACCTTACTGCCTTGACAAATATTATGTCTGCAAACTTAAAATTTTCCCCCAATCTGATGATTGAGAAACAGTATCTCAGTGTGGTTTTAATTGAATTTCTCTTGTTATGAATACAATTGATTTCTTTTTCCAAAAAAAAAAAAAGACTGTTGAGGGCCTCTGTGTGTGTGTGTGTGTCTGTGTGTGTGTTAATTCTCACCCGAGGATATTTTTCCATTGATTTTTAGAAAGAGGAAGGGAGGGAGAGAGAAGGAGGGGGAGAGAGAGGCACACACATCAATGTGAGAGAGAGACATTGATCCGTTGCCTCCCGCATGTGTGCTGACCGGGGTAGGGATTGAACCTACAACCCAGGTACGTGCCCTTGAATGGGAATCGAACCCCTTGCCCTTTGTTATGTATGAGCTGATGTTCTAGCCACTGAGCCACATCGTCCAGGGCAGGGCTGATTGTGTTTTAGTTAGGCACTGTGTAAGACATTAGAAAATTTGGGGAAAGCACATCCAGAGTCAGTGACCTTAGAGAGCTTATTATCTAGCAGGGAGGTAGAAAATAAACCAAAAGTGATTATGTGTTGCAAGTACTCCAGTAGGAGTCCAGTGAGGATAGTGTTCAGGAGGACTTCCTCAAGGTGGTGGTGATAATTATATTTCATATAGTGTGCTCTTCAGCTGGGGGCCGGGGGGAGTGCTCAGCAACCTATACATGCAGTAAAAGGGTTCCCTGTTTTTAGAGAATTTTAAAACAGTAAAACTGACTAAAAGTCTGTCTTTGTTTTACTACTCTGTAGGGAGCAATTCTAAAGTAAGACTGTGATAAAATACTCCTTCCCCCAGGGCGGCTTCAGGCCTGCTCCCACCCATCCCACACACCCCCGAGTGCGCCTCAGCTTTCTCTGGGTGGAGTTTGTCCCTTTGAGATACTTGAGCTTCAGAAACAATTGTCTCCCTGAGAGTAGAGCCTTCTGGCTTAGTAATGATAATTTTACACATGTGTTCTATAAAAATATATATATATTGAAAAAGTCTTAACTCTGAATGCACATATAATTCAAGACAACACGGTAAAAAAGAAAATACGTTTTCTATAACTCTCAGATGTCTTGGGAGGCTTTTTTTCACTTGTTCAAAAGCAACATGATCTTTTAAGAAATCTGCTTGATCTTAAAAATTGATATTTTCTTGGGTCAGCCTCATGTACCATCACACTTCTGTTATCAAAGAATGACCTTTCATTTGTTGAAAAATATTTATTAAAAATTGATCTTTGAATTCTATCATTTTTGTATTGAATGTTCTATTTTATTCTACTAGTTGGTTATGGTTATATGCTGGGTTTTATGATTTTTTTAAACTAAAAAAAAAATTAACCTCTCTCTGTACCAGCCATCTGCCTCCCAAAATTGATGTCAGTAATCATCATTTATTGAATTTTATCAATCTTTTGCCGTATTGGGATGATGTTCATTTTTATAGGCAAATAAGGATCTGATGCCTCACTCTGTTCTTTGGGTATATGGAGCAAGACAGGAAATTAGTCTCGATGTCTAACACAAGCAAACAAAAAAAGCAGTTAAGAAAGCTCTGAATTCCCTAGGATAGATTTTAGTTCCTTGAGGCAATCACTTTTCAAATGGTACCTAATGCTGTGTGGCTAGTCATACCCACCAAAGTAGCTTATTTACCCGACAGGATCTACACCATTGATTTTTGTAGAGTAAATCATAACAGCCTATTAACATTCCATTATGCTGAGCATAGAGCTAATAGCAGAATGTCTGTGAGGTCAGAGATCAGAAGTAGATTTCAGAAGTACTATTCAAAAAAAGATGAAATGGAAAACATTTACAGCAGCCAGTGGGTGAAGCAAAGACTTTTAGGGAAGGTAACAAAGAAAACCCCTTTCTAGTCAGTGGGATATTAATGGCAAATTTAATCTACTGCTAACCTAATTTACTCTTCACCAAAAATCTCGCTGACTGGAGCATGCATACACCTTTTGAGCTTACTCTTAATTTTCTCTTATTAGGGTTTCAAGTATTTAGCTTAATTAATTGAACTAGAAAATGCAGGAAAATCGTTTGAATGTTGTAATCTCATTTAATGCCTTTCTATTGGGGTGAGACCTGCGGAGGGCAGAAATGGTGGTTGGGACAACAGTTGGGGACCAGTGGCAGCCTCCTGTGGAAATTCCTACAAAATAGCCTGGGGTTGCTCTGAGCCCCTGAGACATAGCAGGGCTCTGAGAACTACACAGTAGATACAGCGGAGACATTTTCCTACCTCTTTAGCTATTGTCTGCAGCCCGTGTTGACCTTTAACTGGCCTTGGAGCCAAGTGGTCAGTTGAGTATGGGGATTTTTCTCAATGAAAACTGGCAGGGCATATAAGGGAAAGCAGTTTGAATGTGAGGATTTAGTTATATGTAGATTAACTTGAACGAATCTTTGTTAAGGTTTATCATGTGCTAAATACTGTGGGAGGCATTGAGAGGTTTAAGATAAAGTAAAATAGAATCTTGGCCTTCAAGCTACAGCTCTGGAGGACCTGCATCCTGAAGGCTCTAGAACCTGTTACAAGCCTCAAGAGCCCCGCGAATGTGTTAAATCAGTTTAAGGTAAATCTTGTTTCCCTACTCACTTAGCCCTCCCTTGGCCATTGTTTTGATGGATTGGGGGAAGAAAATCTATTTCTTAAGAACATGATAAGAAGTGGCCAGACAGGTAGGAGGAGGATTACCAGGAGAAAAGGGCGTCCGGGAAACTGAGGGAAGAGATAACTTCCAGAAGGAAATAGTGGGCCAAGCAAGCATATCACTTGTCACGGAGAATCCAAGAAAAGCTCACAGAACTGGGCAGCAGGGTGTGGAGGTCATTGGCAGCCCTCCGGAGAGCGGCTGGCTGGAGCGGCGTGGGGAAGGCCTGCTTGTGGAGGGTTGATGGGGGAAGCTAGGAAGTAGACGTCCTAGTGGGTAGACAGGTGGTTAGAGCGTTGTCCCAATAGGTCAAGGTTGCAGGTTCGATCCCCGGTCAGGGCATATACAAGAATCAACCAATGAGTGCATACATAAGTGGAATAACAAATTGATATTTCTCTCTCGCCCTCATTCCTCTCTTTCTCTCTAAAATCAGCAAAAAAAAGTAGAGGTGGCTTCTTATAAGAGGATTCTTTTGAAAGAGGAGGGGTGTGGGTGTGAGGTAAAGGACATGACATAGGAATCAGACACCATCAATACCATCAAATTGTAATTGTGACTTTGGACCAGTTATTTAATCACTCTGGGCCTTGATTTCCTTGACTGTAAAACCAAGGCTGATACAAGTTACTGCTTGAGAGAATCAAATGAGTTAATGCCAGTATACTAAGTAGATTCCCATTAGATCAATACCTTAAGAGAGATACAGTGAAAATGCAGGGGTGATTTAGAAGAGAAAGCAATTACTTACCGAGCATGGACGAGTCATACAGGAGTGGGCAAAAGCAGGTGCACAATTGTGAGTATTTGAAAGAGTTTATTCTTATTTATTATTGTATTTTCCGTATGAACTGTAAACCTGCTTTTGCCCCACCCCTGTATTTCTCACACTGTATTTTCAGCTGCGGTAAAAAGATAAAATTTACCATCTTAAACTATTTCTAAGTGTGCAGTTCAGTAGTGCTGAGTATCTCCACAACGTTTTCATCATTCCCTCCTGCCTCCCCCTCAGCGTCTGGCAGCTGCCATTTCACTTTGTGTTTCTAAGAGTCTGAGAATTTGATTGTTCCAGGTAACTCACATGAGTGGAATCGTATTTGTGATGGGCTTACTTCACTTATTTCAGAATCCTTTCGAGGGCTGAATAGTATTCCAGTGTGCGCATATACCAGTTTTTACTTGTCACTTCATCTTTTGGTGGATATTGCTTTCACCTCTTGGCTACTGTGAATGTTGCTACAAACATGGGTATATAGAGATCTATCTCTTCTGTTTTTTATTTTTTATTTTTTATTTTTTAAATGTATCTTTATTGATTTCAGAGAAAGGAAGGGAGAGGGAGGGAGAGATAGAAACATCAATGATGAGAGAGTCATTGATCGGCTGCCTCCTGCACGCCCCCGACTGGGAATCGAACCGCGATCGCCTGGATCCTAGGCCGACACTCAATCCCTGAGCCACGCCCGGCCTGTTTTTTAACAGTTGATGTTCACTCCTTTTCTGCCTGTGTGTGGATCATGGCTTTGCAAGGCCCTGTGCGGGACTGGCCCGTGCCGGGGAGGCGGAGCGGCGGCAGGAGCGGTTCAGACCACTGATGGAAGGCAGCAGAGCTCAGACAGGAAGGTGTTTCCCCTTCCAGCGCGTGAGGTCCGGTCCAGTTCCTGAGTGCTGTGCTCCTTGTATTGCTTTCCAGGAGAGAAGGGAAGGGCCCATCTTCATTTCCTCATTTAAACTTTACTTGCTAGAGAACCTCAAGTGTGTCCCCCATTGTGGCGGGCTGTAAGAACATTTTTCTTTGCTGTGCAATTTATTTTTTCATGTGTTATGAAGAACGGTGGTACTAAAGTATGTATAGGAACCTTTAGAAAGGTGAACCCTAAACGGGCGAAGAGGACATGAGAGAATTCTTGCTGTGAATTAACTGCAGAGTTTGTGTTTCTCTACCGGCTGGGAGTGGGGAGCATGACCCTCTGTGCCTGGCCCCTTCCTGGTGTTCTCTGGCCCCTGTGCTGTTCGTCTGCTTCCTTCCCCTCCCCCACCCCAGGGGTGGCATAGGAAGAGGAAATATTGATGCTGTGTCTTATAGTTGTCTTTACTGAACATTTAAAAATGTGGCTGTTTGAAGCCTGTATGGGAAGAAACTATATATATCCTGACAGTCTCCAGAGAAGGGAGTTCTTTAGCTGATCAAAGGTAGACCCCTATTAGCAAGAGTTGGTATTCCAGGTCATGCTTCAGACCACAACCCAGCTCACCTACCAAGCAGTATAGTAATCCCAGAGACAGTAGTCATATCACAGTTTACTCTTTGACTTTGTGAAAGTTTTATGTGCAAATTATCTTGGATTTCTCTTAAGTGACTTGATGTTGAAAAAGTTAATGCAGAACTTGCAGGAAGGAGATTGGGGCTGTTGTTCTGGGGTAAAAAGAAAATGGGAAAAATAGAAAAAAATGTAAACGTCATTTTTTTAAATCACCTGTTTAATGGCCATTATGGAGGTATTATCCCCTAACTAGATGCTAGCTTGATGACCTGCCTCCCCATCTCCCTCTCCCATGGTCTCCTGCCTCCACCTTACTTTCTGAGGGTCTCCTGCCACACCTGCAGATCCTCTTTCCTGGTTGTCTTCTGCCCCATGTCCTGCCCCAGCTCCTTTGAACTTTTATTTTACTTGGTCCTTGCTTCCTTAGATGCAGCATTAGATGTGTAAAAAACTATCTGCTGAATTATGTCAAGGATGTTGGGCATTTTTGCTTCAACTTCCCTAGAGTTCAGCCTCATCAGAGCCTTCGTCCCATTCTCTGGGAAACTCGGGCTCTCTCTGCTGAAGGGAAGTTGCTTTACGTGAGAACCGGGGGACTTTTTAGGAAAGCTTGCTTTGTTTACTACTGAACACAGAAGCATAACCTTTAGGACATAGGAATCTGCTGATCCATTGCCCAGGCTTTTGTAATTTTAATATCAAAAGGTTAAATGCTATTTGGACATGTCATTGGATCTATGCCTGCCCTGAGTGAATGTATGCTCAACCTAATCTTCCGGTTCAGATTGGATGTCATTCCCGTCAAAAAGCTAATATTTTAATGTTTTGGTAGGGTTTGAAATGTTGGTCTGCAAACTAAATAGAAGTGACTTTTTCAGAATAATAACTGTGAGAAACAACAGATCCTGGGGGATTAAGCCTAGACACAGAATCAATAGACCAGGAATTTTTCTTGCTCAAATATCTCTGTGCTCTCTGAGTAAACAGAGCAACAATTTCCCTCAATGTAAACATTTTTGGTGGATGGAGTTTTAAAAGGATTGTGCCTGCCCTTACTTAGGTAGAGAATTTGAATTCTTAGTCTTGGAATTTTATGAAAGAATGGGAGAAAAAGCGAGAGAACAGAGCAAGTAGGAAGGAGGAGGGATCAGGGTTTACGGGGAAAGTGTTGGCAGGTACCCAGGCCGTGGGGAGAGAGAAGGGCAGGATTCCAAGCAAGACAAGAAAGCAAGACTTGGCTCTCTCCTCCTCCGACAAATATGACAGTGCAGATTATGAGAAAATAAATTTTGAGATACCTCTGCTACAGGAAACCAAGTCTCAACATTTTTTACTTCAACTTGGGCTAAAATTTTGTTTGTTCTGTAGGCTTTTTCCCTGGGCTTGTTCTACTTCCTTCATCTTTCTAGTGCCTTTGGTGGCCCAGTCCACACTAAGCTGTAACCTTTTCTCCCTAAATAAGACCTTTCCTCAGTCCCCACTTCTACTGTGGTTTATTTCTTCAACTGATGATGCTCTTTGGATCTTGGTCATCCGGTCCAGATATTAAGCAAATTTATGCTAAGGGGTTAATAGCTAGTAGGTATTTTCTCAAGGGGAGTTGACACCTAAGACACTGTTATTTTCTCAAGGGTATTTGGGGATTCTGACAAGCAGCCTAGGAAGAGATCGTGTTGGTGTAGTAGGGCCTCTTGGTGATCTTGAAATCTTGCAGGTGTATGCTTAGCCAAATTTGGGGCTCTGGCCATACTTAAATACATTTGATGGTAGTAAGAATGTTTTTAAAAAATGCAGTGTCTTCTATTACTTAGCTTTAGAGGTTTTCATTATATATTAGAGCTGGAAAAGTCCAACAGCGGTCTCATTCTAAAGGTCTTTTTCATGAATTGATATGTGTATGATTTGTTGCCATGTCTTGGCATGAGAGAAGGTTTAAAAAAATAGAAAGAAAAAGAAAAAAAATACCCTGAAGATGTGCTTCTCACTAGCAGAAAAGCCTGCCTGGCCCACTGACTTGCTAGGATGAGTGAGACTGGCCCGTGCTTGTGTTCTTAGGTTGATTGTTTATGTAGCTGCCTTCATTTGGGGCTACACACCCAAAGCCATTTTACCTAAAGCGCCTGGTGTTTGAGCAGCATTTGTGACCATTTATTGAAATATGCTGGGAATAAATCTAGCTCTTATAAGAAGAAAGGATAAATAAAAGGGTCATTAAAATTATTAGAAAATATTTCCTTTTTGACATTTTCCAGAGAAAAATCAAGGCAAGACTTAGCGTGCTTTCTTCATCAAGTGCTTTATGTCTCCTCCCAGCTGGTCACGTTCTTTTTAGGTGGCATTTAGGCCTTGAGTTTGGGTGAGTCAACAAATGGACAACAGCAAATGTTCAGCCATCGTCCTGGTGTCAAGCCTAGCAAATTGGCAAATTATATGGATACACCAAATGCATAAACAGGTTTGCATGAGCCAAGTATTCCAAATGGGGCCAGCAGCTGCCGGTTAGACTCTTAAGAACAGAATTGCCTCTCCTGCTCTTCTAATCTGTGACTCCCCCAAATTGGGAAATGTCAGCTCTGAGATTTGTAGACTTAGGGTTCTGGGATAACAAGTTGCCTCTTCAAACTTTCAGCTCCAAGAGATTCTTGTTATCCAATCAAAGATAGAGACATTTATACTTCCCTGTATAATTCTTCAGTCATTCGCAGCATCAGCGGTGGGCTTAGAAAAGCCTTTTTTTTTTTTTTGACATTGTTATAAAATACTCATCAGTAAACCATGAATATTTTCAGAAGAGATTCCCTTCAGCTGCTAAACTCTTCATGTTGGCAACTGGAGTATAAACCTCTTAGACTTGCACTTGTTCCTGCAGTCTGAGTTTAATTGAACCTAAGTAGTACCTTTAGGGTAATGAAAAACATTCAGTTTCTCCTCTGTTTCTCTATACCAACAACTATTTTCTCTCTTTCTCGCAACTTTTTCATGAAAATGTTGTCAGAAAAATGGTTGTATGCTTTGGAGGGTAGTTACTGTAATTGAAATGGGATATCTGTAGTTCTTTATTTGGTACTGAACCTGATATGGGAAGCACTTGCTGATAAATCAATAAAAGCCACTGTGGGCATTATTTACAATAGCCAAGGCATGGAAACTACCTAAGTGTCCATTGATAGATGAATGGATAAAGAAGACATGGTGTGTTTATATGTACACATAAGCGTGCGCGCACGCAGGAATACTACTTAGCCATAAAAAAGACGAAACCTTGCCATTTGCAACAACATGGATGGTCCTTGAGGGTATTACATTAAAAATAAGTTAGAGAAAGACAAAGACTGTATTTCACTCATATGTAGGGGGAAAAACAAACTCATAGATACAGACAACAGCTTGGTGGTTACCAGAGGAGAAGAGCGTGGCGAGTATGCAAAATAGATAAATGGGGTGAAGTGCTGGTGATGGATGGAACCTGGATGTCGAATTACAGTGTTGTACACCTGGAACTTACATAATGTTTTAAACCAGAGTTACCTCAATGAAAAAGAGCTTTATATCTTGCTACAAATAATCAAGTGGAAGGCAGAAGAAACTACTGATCTAGTTGGTCCTCTAACTGCTTTTGATCAAAAGAAATTGGTAAACCACTTGGTTTAGGAATCTTCTTTTCTTTGATTCCACAGTGTCAGGAGAATATTTCCATGGATATTTTATTTATGTAGAGAAACAAAACCTCAATCTCAAACCACCATTTAAAAAAACCCACAAACTCCTGGGCTGTCATTTTGGTTGTGGACTCTGCACTCCTTTCTGGTTGTGTTCTGTGTGGTGGATGAATGTGTCTGGTGGGGGTGCATTTTAAAGGCAAGCTGGGAGTAAGGATATAATTTAGTGATGTTTTGCTGAGTGCACTCCTCACTATACATGTCTCTTCGTATATTTTAATATTTTAACAATATTCAGTTATCTCTTAGCCTACTTGAGACAGACCTAACAAGTCTGTGATTATTTCAAACATACATAATAGCTCAATATATGAGTCTGATTATGATATTAGTTATAACTAATATTGGTTAACTTTAGTACTATTCTTGACTGTATATGAATCAGTGTATATTTAACAAGTGAGCTGAATAAATGCCATTAAATGAGTTGTCCTTATTTTGGCTTAGGCCCTGCCCAAAGTTTAAGTTTTCATATTGAAATCTAGCATTTAACTACTACTTTTAAATCTCTGCCTTTTAATTTTGGATACCAAATATGGCAGATTTATTCAGGTGGCCAAGTAGACTTTTTCTGACCTTGAATGTGGTTTACTGGTATTACATTAAAAAAAAGTCAGTATTTGCCATTTTAGGATAGCATAAACCCATGAGATTTTCCAAAGATCATTTTTAAAGCCTGACTTGCAGCTGCCTGACTTCTACATTTTTAGCTAAAAGGCATCTTCCTTGCATTTGTATCTAAGTGACCCTGGAATGCAGTGCAGGGCTAGTTTGCTGTGGGTTAATCTTTGGATACTTCATAGCTGACAGGCACCAGCATCTGTGGTTTATGTTGCATTGTCCTTCAGGTCTACAAATAACGTCCTAAACCTGATGATAGTTAGGGGAATGTTTACTAAGACAGGTTTTCTTTTCCATTTGCACAGTTTTAAAGCTGGAGGTAAAACATAACACAAGTGTGGTTTAAAAAAAAATCTGTCACTCAAGAAGTAATTCATGGAACTAGCAAGGTTGAAGGAATACCAGGAACTCATGCTTTGTGCTGGTATGTTCATCAAGATGCATTCCTTTTGTTTAGTAACACTGTATTCTGTACTTCAATCTGGATGCCAGGTGCTAGTTCACATAGGTTTATTGAGGAAAGGGTATTTTTATATGCATATGCATTCAGGTTAAGGCATATTAGTGTTTTTCCACAGCACAACCAAAATGTCAAAGGAGATACTTTGTTTTAATATAATTTTAATGGAGTCTGGATAAGAGAGTCGTTTGAAAGTTGAACGGACCACAATTCATTTATATGCAGTCAAAGAGCTTTTGGCCCTCAATGTTGGGTATATAATCCTATTAAAAAGCCCCTGAAAATCAATGAAAAATAACCTTAAAAGCGTGGTAGCATCAAGTTCATTCTTTTTTTAAAAAAATCTATTTTCAGTTACATTATTATTTCTTTAAATGTATTGCAATGCTTTTTATTTAAAAAATACTTTTATCCTATGTATATATTCACTACTGTCCCAAATATGTCTTTTTTTGTTGTTGTTGTTGTTCTAAAAACCTCTCTTCTCAGTTATTTCAGAACCTGCTCCTTGAGGTGGCCATTTTGCTGAAAAGCAGCAGCCTGTCAGCCTGGGCTGGTTCTTGCTGAGACTGTCATAATGCATTTCTTTGCCCGACGTGGGCTTTTGTTCCAGATTTTTGAATGAAATAAAATTAAGGTCAGAGAGTTAAATACAAAAAGTAAATCTTGCAGATAGAGCACTCATTAGCATCCACTCATCAATTTCAAATCCAGAAGCTGGGAGACCATTGTGCAGTTACGCTGATACTGAGCTGATAACAGATTTGATGAAACTCTGGCAGTTGTGAAGGGCAGCTGATAATAATGGTGCAAACTCGACAAAAAAGTTTAGTAAAATCTGCAGGAGGTATTGTTTTTCATTTGGCCTTGTTCTGTAGGCTTTTGCTTGGCAAGAGGGAGGCGTGGTTCTTATCTCCCCAATAAGAGATTTTAATGTGCTTAAAAGTATTGAGTAGGCACTGCTCTTACTGCCTCTCCCCAAGACGGATAAATGGAAGCAATGTAGTAGTGTATTGAGTAGGAACGCTCGTCCAAACATATACAATTGACATAAACCTGAAGACAATTTGCATTTTTTGTAATCAAAATAAAAAAGGCTCTTTGACTATTAATAAACCTCTTTTCCTCTTTCTTTAGGATGTAGTAAATCAACAGGCACATAATCTTAGGAAATGGGGTAACCACAAGTATTTTTCTTCAGGATCGATGGTATATTTTGATTCTTACCTACTTCTCTGTAGAGTTAAATGATATCTTTTATATAATTAGGTAGCATCTTAAAACATAGGATGGGTCATGTTTCTGCCCCGCTGAGTTGAAGAGAAGAAAGTCGGCCCAACAAAGAGCCAATTCCACTAATTAAACTCATGCCCAAGTAGATGAACATGATATAGATGTTTGGTTTTAATAGAGCTTAGAAAGCATACCGAGTCCTGAAATGTTCTGTTTGGAAAGCTGTGCTCTATAAAAGTTGCCTTTAACACGGCTGATGGCTCTTAATTAGAAGGGTAGACTTGCTGGTGTGATGTCTCTTTGAGAAAGAGCAACACTGTGGTGCCTACGTATTATTATTTCTAATGTATTAAGATACCTTTCTTTGGGAATGGCATTTCTGAGTACCTGTGGTCTCTGCTCTGTTCCAGGTGTGAGTCATGGTGACACTGAGAGACGGTGACTTACTGCTTCGGGGGCACGCATGTGTATGATTAAGGGATGTAGGAGCAGGACTCCAAGGTTTCCTTCCTTCCTTCCTGTCCCGGCGGGGACGGCGGAGGGAGTGAGTGATGGGGTCATTTATAACACCGCAGGCCCTTCGGCAAGGGACCTCTAGTCAAAGCAGGAAGATAAAACTCAGATTTCAGCTGGGAAAAGACAACTTTTGATCTTCTCTGGACACTCCTTTGCAAGCAGTAGAGCCTTCAGAATTTTTGGTTTCCTTTTTCAAGGAGATTTCCATGAAAAAGGTTAGTGTGTCAGCACTGGTTAAATCACATAGGTACTCCGTTAAATTTTATACGTTGTCCCTCGATGCTTTTTGTTTCTTGACGTTCTAATGTTGGGACATCAGAGACACTTAGTGGTCCAATTATAGCCCTCGGGTCCTGTTTGTAAGATCAAGGTATTACCAAATGCGAGGAGTGTAATGACAAATTCAGCAGCTTTTTTTTTTTTTTTTTTTTTTTGCAGGGGTTGGGGGAGAGCTTATAAAAAACTATTAGTTTATGATTCTTAGAATGTTTCATGTATGTGGACTTCATTCCAGTTTTGAGGTGATGAAATGGGTTGTTGGGTGGATAGTTTTCCCCGTGTGTGTGTGGGCGGGAGGGGTGTTTAGGGCGAAAGGGTTTAATGCTGTGGAGAGAGCTTCATTCAGGGATTTTTTTTCTTTAAAAATATTTCGAGCAAACATAGGAAAAATTGAATGGGGCATTTGATAATATTCAAATGGTTTGTTTCATCGCCAGTGGCTCTAGATATAGGCTTCTGTGCTTTTATTTTCATGTATTTTAAAAATACCAGATATAACCTTTAGAACAAAAATCCTTTTAAAATTAGGACATATCATTGCTTTGCAGTCGCTTATTGTTCAGAGGTTTCAGGCACTATTTAACGTGATGGGATCTTCTGACTCCTTATTGCTGGTGACATTAGGTTTATGAAAAGTGAACAGCACAAGTGATATTTTAAAAATAGTGATTTTACCTTTCACTGTGGAATGTCTTAGCGGTTGGCAGTAGACTACTTATATTAGAGATCCTTAAGATAAAATGGGAACAGTTCCAAGCTCTTCCTTCTCTCCCATCTGCCCTAGGTGACTAAAAGGTTCCCATAAATAACTGGTACCCTTTTGAACTGACCTTCAGGTTCATGTGATGTAAATATTGATGGTCTTGACATTTCTTGGCATGTGCATAGTTCAGGAGACACAGTATCTCCAGATAACTCAAAGCAGGTGGACGAGTGGGTAGATAGCCATGGTGTCTCACCGAGCCCCATAATTCAGAGGGGCCCTTGACATAATCCTATTTCTGGACTTTGGGCAGGGAAAATGTCAAAGGAAAAATGATCTACTAGTTCATGTCCTCTGGGCATTTCTATAGCCAAATCTCTCTGGATTGGACCCATGTTAATCTGTCCTTATAAGATGTTTTCTAGGGGAAATAATATATAAGTGACTTGTTTCATTCCCCTTTAAAACTGAGGACTTTCAGTACTACCAGGATCATTGTTTAGGTAGCTAATTGTTTGAGCTCCAGAGTCAGAGTTTCCAAGGCTCAAATCCTGGTTCTACCACTTACTAGCAATGTTACATTAGGCAAATTATTTAATCTACCTCAGCCTTTGTTTTCCTAGCCATAAAAATGGGGGTAATAATTTAATAGAATTAGGTACGAGCTATCCAATTGTGTGATGAACACTTTAGTAAAGATTTTAAATGTTAGCCATTAATAAGCTTTCAGATAGTCTGTGCCTGTAGAGACCTACAAAGCTGATAAGACCTACAGTTATAGAAAATCTTCCCTGTTTGGAGGTCCACACTCCTGGAGTACATATTCAGTTACATGAAAATCATATATTAGGGAAAAATGAGAACATAGCACTGACTTTGCAAAAATGGTTTAACAAGTTTTATCTCACTACGGGTTTTAAAGTAATTTTTCTGGTTTTATGGACATGGGAATATTAGAATCCTTGCTTCATTGTATTGTCAAGCATTATTGGTAGCCTTAATTTATACACCCATTGTGCTGCAGTTTTTGTTGCAGAACTACCCCCTGCAGCGATTATTATAGCACTTGGGAGGGTGGAATTACTGCGCTCTGGCTTGGGTATTTTTTTCACTAAGAAGCACAGGCACCATGAGATGGTACTTACCATCTGTCTCTCGGAGCATTTGTATGTATATTACCTGAGCACTTAGGCACCACTGAGAAAGGGGGTTTAAGGTGGAGAAAAAAGAGGAAAAATTGAAAATAAAATAACATGATGGAAATTACAGAAGCTTCTTTGCAAAGCATACCTAAACTGCTCTTAAAAGCAAGATTTAATAGCCGGTTGCAACACCGTACACTATTGTCTTAGGAAACCAAGCGCAATCCACAAAGTTGAAACTGAAGTGCAAATCTGGAAAATTTCCAGGGAAGTCAAGCAGTGTAGGTTTCTAGATCTCAAATTCAAGGGGGGAAAATCCAATTTACAAAGTAACTTCTTCCATTGATTGTGAGCTGTCCATGTTCGGGTAGAAGCATTAACTGATTAAATTCTTCAGTGCTGTGTGGTCATAATTGTGGCCTCCACTGTGCTGACCTTCTAAATTGGTGTGTGACTCACAGGACAGTCACTAAATGAGGAGTAGGTAGCAGAGTGGGACGTTTAGGCATCAGCTTCATCTTCCCAAAGAGCACCACTAGAAAGATGTTGAGTTCAATTGGAATATTTATTGATTACACCCAATACACTGCTCTGTCCCTGAAAAACATGCCATCTGTCTAATTCTCATTTCCCAAATATACCAGATACAAAAATGTTCTGTGCTGGGGGAGAGGGAAGGTTTTGGGTGTACTTCACACCACTGGGCTCCTGGCCAGCATTTCTCCTTTGTGTTTGTGAGCGCTCACCCTTTTAAGTTCCACTGGGGGGATAAGATGGAGTGTTCCCCCCCATATTTGGTTGTCTTAATTTTTTTCCCTAGGCGTTCCGCCACCCCTAAGAATGTGTTTCTACAGAGTTCTTCCCCCATATGGGAAGAGGGGGGGTCTGATCTCCTATAATTCTTTGTTTCTCTGCACACTTGAAAACCTGTGGGCTAATGACTTTGGAGAGTTTTGGTGGTGACAGGGCTGCAGAGATCAACTTCATTTTATAGCTGCAGACACTGAGGCCCAGATAGGTGAAGAAATCTCAAGACCCTTGGCCAGCATATGCCAGGACAGTGCCTAAAATTAGAAACTTTTGGCTTTTCCACTGAGGCACACTGGCAGGGGGTGGGGGGTTAATAATCTGGTTCTTTCTATTGTGGTTAATGGATTGAAGAGGACTGACTGGGGAGTGAAAGAAAGGGCTGGAAGATAGAACAAGGAAACAGGGCTTGTTTGAGATTGCGTTAAAGGGGTACCCTTTGTTCAGGAAACATGAATATTCTTTCTCTGGTGTAAGAGAAAAGGAAGAGATTAAAAGCAAGATGGAGGTCAGATATTTTTTAGTAGTAGTTTACCTTCTATTGAAACCATGGAACAAGTACTGTTGATTCATCATCAGGTAATTTAGGGTAATGAAGTCTGGCAAATTTCTGGTCCTACCTTCTTGCCTCCTTTGGTCCCTGTTACCTTTTGTTTGCTCAAAGAAAAAGCAATGAAACACTCTCCAGATCTGATAACTGCAGAGATCTCCAGTGAAACCTCTGGCTCCCATCCCAGGATGAGGTCACACAGTCTGATATTATTTGGGTTTATGTCAATGTGTCAACTAGAATGCAAGGCACGTTGTCATGATTCCTTTCCAGCCGTTTATCAGGAGTGGCTCTTTGGCCAGTTGTATGCTTTGGGTAATCATAACCATTCAGAAGCACGGCCCATCCGTGGGTGTGCGTATGTCTTTTCTTTTTCAAGGGATAGTTTTAAATTCATGTGGAAAACATGACTTTGAGTTGTAACTGGTATTACGGCTCTGGCCTTATCTGTGCTCACTCTTACATTCAAACTTGCCTGGGCAAATCGGAGGTCGGGTGTTTTGGTTTCCTGGAGTCACTTTTCATCATTGTTTGAGGAACTGCTGGGAAAGACCTTGTTCTGTGGGAAGACTTAGTTGAATTGGACAAGAGTAGCCAAGGGACAAACAGCCATTGCTGGTTCCTCATGGGATCAAAACAATAAGCCTATGTTAAGTATGTATATCTGAGAATAACGTTCATGATAAGCTAATGGTTATCAAATACCTACACCATTCTAAGTGCTTTACACATCTTCACAGCAGCCCTTTGGAGTTTGTGCTATATTATTTCACAAACAAGGAAATAAAGAATGGAAGTGAACAGACAAGAGCCGTGTATAGTCTCAAGGAGCTTATGGCAGAGTTGGGAAATTAATGTTTTACTCATTCATTCAGCAACTTGAATGCCTACTACATATAAGCTGAGCTATAAAAATTTATGCACCTCCTATGCTTGTCCAGGTGTGCTAGCAATCAAATGGAGAAATGTTCATGTAAATACACTTGGAAATGTATTGATAGAAGGGAGGAGGATTCCAAGGAGAGCGTGCTGACAGTCACTTGGATTACCTTCCCATTGAGCTCCTTCTGGAATCATGGTGGAAACCTAGGGAGATTTGACTGTGTTAAAAGTGAAAGCAGAAACTCAGAAGTGATTCACCAAAATCTGTGTGCTACATTGAGTATGTGATGGGACACCAGTAACTCCGTAAGGAGTAGAATTGGCAGCACTAACATTAAGTGGCTTAGGAACTGTGGTAGATGACATCCTTGGTGTCTCAGTAGCTAAATTAGTACCTTGGGCATTAGCACCTGTGACCTTCGTTCTCATTGGCAGACATCACTGGATGGAACCCAGCAGGAGAGGAGGAAAGTGGCAGGTACTATGTGATCGTGAAGATAGTGTTCATGGGCTTGTCAGTGAGTCATCTCCTGGGGAGTCTGTGACATTTACTTAGGGTGGTGAGGATTCGGGAGTAGGAGGGCAGAGTATTGGCAATCACAGAGAAAGGAAATCCCTAGTAACAAATCTGCACTTCAGTTTGGGGTGTGCTTTGGGGACATGAATTCTATAAAGTGCCGTTTAGCAGGTGTTTGTTGTGGGTGCACCACTACGGCTCAGCTCTCTGTTTTGAAAATGGTAATAGTAATAGAATGTACCTCACTGGGTTGGTATAAGGCTTAAATAAGTAAGTAAATATAAGAGTGCTAATAGTGATGCCTGTAAGCCATTATCTAAGTGATGGCGATAAAGAAAGAACAGCAATCGGTCCTTGAGAGTCAACACTATCACGCATAAACCACTCTGCTAGAATCTAGAGGAGGTTGTTTTTTTTTCTCCCCACAAGGAGCCTTCTATCTTGATGGAGGAGCTAAATATACACAATTGCAAAAGTAATTAACTCTTATTCAATTTTTACCTGTTTATACCTGCCCAGCCTAAGATTTCCTTTCCCTACTCCACTCCCGCACCCTCATTCTCTAGCCATCCAGAAAACCCAGGTGGCCCAGGTTAGGGTGTCCTGTGTCTTGTGCATTTGCATAAACCATTTCCATCAGCCTAAAATGCCTTTCTTCTTCGATCTGCCTGTTGAAAAGGACATCCTCCTGCAGTCTCTATTTTCTGACCCAGGTGCGCAGTCAGCTTTCATTGCGTTGCTCTTGTGCCTTGTAAATGCCTATTTGAATGTTTTGCCTGTGCATGCCTCCATTAGATGGTGAACTCTCTAGGAGAAATTTATATGAATGTTCACATTCTACATTCTGTGTAGTTCAACTTATTGAATGAACAAGTGGTAATCTTTCTAACTTCACTGGAAGCTCTTTGTGACTGTATGTATCTCTTAATTTTTCTGAGTCTTAGTTTCCTCATCTATAAAATGGGTTACTTATAAGTACCAAGAACAATGATTAGCATGCAGTAAGCACTAAGTGTTGGCTATTGTTACAAACATAATTGTCAGATATGTTTTCAGCACAGACCTTGCGTTTTTTTGATTATAGTTTTATTCTTCCTTATTTATATATTTTAATCTTCCTTATTTATGCAAGGACTCTTCCTCCACTACTCTCAGACATAGTTCCCTAGGGCCATTTACCTCCTACTAAAAAGCAAATGAAGCTAATCTCCTTGGCTTGAAATCAATTCCATCTAGACTGGAGAGGATATGCTAATTACCTTTGCTAAGTGCTTTTTGGCCAAAGGTGTAAAAGCCTGATTCTATTTGGGGAAAAATCGAAATTTCTTAAATTTTGTGATTATAGAATTTGCATTTGAAAGGCAGTAATATTCAAATTTAATGATAAACTATTTGCAGTGGACTGAGCTTAAATTTTGGATGGCTCTTGTGGTTGAAAGAATTGCAGCAAGGCATCAATTCCTGCAACATGACATTCAATTTCATTACATTCAGTTTAATTGCTATGAAAATAATGAAAAAAATTCCCCTCTATATCGGTAGCATGTTTTTGTGGATGGTTAAGGTCATTCATCTTCAGATAGTTAAGACTGTTTTAAAGAAGGGTACTTAGGCTGTCAGCGTGCCTCAGTTTCTTCATCAATGAGCATAACCCGGGCCACCTGCATACCCCCCTGGAGTGTTTGGATGAATGGCTCTGGACTTGTAAAGTGCTTTGAATTTCTTGGATGAAAGGCTCTCTGTAAGCACAAGTCTTATGAAGGTATTATATGTGGGCTTTAAATAGTTGCACAGCCTGTTTTGCAAGAACACTAATGCACTTCTGGGTTTAGAGTTGTAAAAGCTGTACATTCAGAAGCCTCAGGCTGCATCTTGTGAGGTTCTTGAGGCATGTGTCACTGCTTGCTTACCTCTAGCATAGATCCTCTCTACACTGCAGGTAGTGACACGCCTGCACACGTGGAACAACCACTTGGACTTACAATCACCTGTATTTGGCTCCTATGGTATTGAGATAAAAGTCCAGGATGTGAGGGGAGAGGATGGGCTGTGGGCTCTTGCAGCCGTGGCCTCACTTCTTAGGAGCCTCTGGGTTGCTGTAATCCTGACAGGAGAGAGCACACACAAAAGTGCTTTGAAGCAGTGGAGTTGGAGGATGGGGTTTGCTGTGGGACCTGACACTGAGATTGTGAAGAACTGAGTTTGAGTTCTGGCTCTTCCAGTTGCTGGCCCTATGCCCTACGCAAGCTGGAAACTGATCCTGTTTTCCTTATATTGACCTTTTCCTTATAGTGCCCAGGGCTAGAATGTGAATGAAGGCCCTCATACTGTGCATGTAAGTATTTACAAGTTGTAAGTCAAACTAAAACAATGGTCAAAATACGTTCAGAAATTCTTCTCCTCTGACAAAAATCACACCTTCATAACAATCTTGAAGGCCAGGTTTGAATTCTGAGTTTCCAGATTCTTCGTAGAGTTCCGTGCCTGACCAGGTAGCAGGAGCAGAAGCCTGGACCCAGTGTGCATGCCTCTGTGGACATCTGAGTCCACATGTCCGTGCTTGAGCCACACGTCATCCTGTCGGCCTCGGGGTTGCTTATTAAAGATTGGGCCACCCTTGTGAGAGTATCTGGGAAAAATCTGCACAAGCCCTGTCAGTGAACTCGGGCTGTTTGGACAGGGAACTGCAGGGCCTTAGGACCTGGAGCATGATTCAAAAGGGTACTTGGGGGGGGGTCCTGGAGGCCATGGACTGCTGGTCATTCCAGTGCATGCCCTTTTGCCTGAGACTAAGGATGGTACTGCGCACAGGACTGGAATCAGCATTCCTTGTAAAATACATGTGACTGGGCCTTTATAAAGTGTTCAGATCACAAAAATGAAGGCATTCTTTCTAGGAGAAAAGTTTCCACCTCCAGTTCAGCCCTAATCGTATCCATGTTCAGCAATGATGAGAGTGAGAGCTGTTCTCTGCCAGACAGGATGATGCACGAAATTCCTTTTATCTCCAAGATCTAGCACAGTAGTCTGTTTTTACTTAGCATGTAATTCATTCATTTGATAATACCAGTTAAATATCGGCTACCTCTTTTTCCTAAGCATTGTCCTAGATATATTGGTAATAGTAGTGAGTAGACACACTTCCTATCTTCATAGAGCTGATACTTTAATAGGAGGAAATAGACAATCATAAGGATAAATATGTAAAATACGTAGTTTTCTTGAAGATGGTTTACTTTGTTTATTTATATACATATATGTGTAAACATGCCCGTGCCAAGGACCAGACACTCTGCCTCCACCAGAGATAGAGCTGGGAAAAGAACAGTGGTCACAAAACAAGAGCATGGCATCAATATGTGGGAAGCACTGTTAACTGCAGGAAATACTCATGCCCTTTGGAACTCATGTTCTGGAATTCTTTTTCATTTCAATTCATGTTTATTCATTCTCCATTGTATAAACAATGGAGATCGTCCTAGGCTCTATGAGAGGTTAAACATGATGAGACTTTAGTCCTTAGGAATTCATAATCTACTGGAGGTAATATATAAAAACGTGAGCAGTTCTTGGTGCACAATAGGCACATGAATGCTAACAATTTTTACTTATTTGCCCAGGGCCCTGTGCACACACTGAACTCTGCTCCTCCTCTTTGCTTTCTACTCCGTCTCCTTCAGTGGGGCAGGGAGAAATCCTGCCCGAACCAAGTCACACAGTGGGTGTGCACTGAAAGAATTCTTTTCATCGCCCTGGAATGCCGTCCTCGGATTCAGTCGACTCCTCTCAATGGGGACTCATCCATCAAGAGGGCAGTCGTGTAATTATCTCAGCTACTGTGAAGCCACTGAAAAGCCCTTGCTGAATCTGGGTGTAGGTTTATTGTGAAATTTAACAAAGCTGAAGTCACCTCCTTCTTTCCCTTTCTTTCCTTCAACTTGAATTGCATTTTAAAAGTCCTAATGTTAGGATAAATATATGTTACTTGACCTACTGTTGAAGGGTCGGCCTGTCCTTCCTGGGTTGGGATATGGAAATGCCTTCCATGCCTTGGCTGTTGACACACCCCTTTTGTGGTGACAGTCATGCTCTAGTTCTTAGTCTTGATAATTAAAAATAAAAACAGCTAGAAAGAAAAGTATAACAAATTGTGGTGAGCCCTAATTCTGACAGTCAGGAACTTCTCACACAGTTGATAAAGGGTCAGGTAACTTTCATCGTGTATTTGTCATAAATACCCACTGTGGTTTACCCATATATATATGATTCTTCTGCTATAGCTACTATAATTTTTATACAGATGTACGTTAATTTCCACATACGAGCTACAGGAAGTGGTGAACTTCCTCTGTTAAAGAAGAAATTCAGAAGGTGCTTCAGGAGACTGAGTAGGAAGAAGATTGCTAAATCCAATTTTATGACTTTTCTTATAAAAATGAATGTGATTTTGAAAAATCGAAAGTAGTACAGTTGAGTTTAAGAGTCCAGATCCAGAAGTCGCTTCTAGGATTATGTTTTTATGAACTTCCGCTAACCAAATGTATAATGCCAGATATGATGGGATTGCAGTGACCACTGATGTGTCTAATAGGAAATTCCATTGAGAGCCAGAGACACAGGAATTTATGTTGAAACTAGGGAATAGTGAAAATAGGGGAATTAAAAAAGTTTTTTTTTCTGTGGCCTTATTTACTGAGATCTGACCTTTCTGATAGGTTTCATGACATCTTTGGAATGCAAAGTTGGGGATACTAATATTTGCCACCAGGCAATATTTACTTAGTGATGTGAGAACTGAGGGCCGTAGTTGACTGCAAGTGTGATTATTAACAGGACCCAGGAAAATGCTACCAGAAATAATGGTACCTTTGTTATCACAGTGATTTTTTTTTTTTTGGCCAGTGGCACTGAAGGAAAAGTGATATTTGTTATCAAATCAGGCAGGGGATTTACAAATGATAACCAGTTAGAGAGGTTGCATTCTTTCTAGTGTCTCACTCTTGTATTCACAAATATCTTTCTCCCACGGAAAGATAAAAAGTTGACCAGGGCCTAAAACTCCCTCTGTCTTCCAAGTCTGTGAACAGCCTTGACCTCCTCCTGTTCTTTTTGTGTTGAAATGATGCTTACTCTGTGGTGATAGTTTTAGGAAGGCAGAGGAAAAACAGTAAATACATCAGCAAAACCTCCCAAGAAAAGAAGATTGTGGCCTTTTGGAGGGCAGAAATGTATACTTTCCTTGTGGTGGTGGTTGTGTGATGGTGATGGTACCCCCCCCCCCCCCAACATACACACAACATCTTACAGAAGAGCTTCATGCACAGAAGTACATGTGAATTGGACTGGCTAAGACTAAGCATTAAAACAAAAAGCCCCAAAGCTAGCTTTCCAATGTCTTCCAATCAGATTTTTGCCTTTTTTCCTGTTGATTATACTCTCACAATTCATGCAGTGCAGCCATTGCTGGCCTCAGTCTTTATAACCTGATAGAATTGGGGTTGGTGTTGATGGAAATGGAATGGTTAAGAAAAATTCAACTTCTTTATTTTTAAAGTGTTTAAATGATGTTTTTTGGTACCCTCTGAACTATAGAAGGCTTTGTAGACTGGGTATTTCCATGTGTATTCTGGGCTTAGCTTTTGAAATGCCAGAATTGGAAACACAAATTACTATCTCACTCTCCAGAGTGGAAAGTGTTATTTCTGTAGGTCATTAGAAGTCTGTAGATTGGTCCAGGGGAGGGTACAGTGGGCTGGGTCCTGCTTGTCTCCAGTCCCAAGCTTCCTGTTGCACTGTAGTTGACCTGAAGCCAGCAACTGATATGACATCATCTTGGGTGTTGCTGGCACATTTTTCTTTTTTTTTTCAGTAGATAGGCACTAAATTCTTTTTCCTTTTCAAAACACAAAAGAAAGAGAATTTTGGCCTGCTTTGCATACTGTATAGGTATGTCTGGTTGCTGCCGATGAGTGAAGTACTGTTTATTTCCATCCAAGGAGGTGTCTGTTGAAACAATATACATTTCAATCATTTTTATTATAGTGCAGTCTGCAAAAATCCTTCAGGCCAAGTCAGGAAAGCCCCCTAAAGCAACTTTCAGCCCCTGAAAGACAGGCCCAACCAGATACCAGCAGTTCTTGTGTTTCTGCAGTTTTAGAGATTTCTGTGGTGATAACGAAAGACCTCACAGAATATTAAAACATTTTATTTAGAACTGTATGTTAGGAGAAGTGAGCAAAACCCTCCAGGCATTGTTTTCCGTCTCTTAGTATATCAGTCTGACCAGGACAGCCGTACAGGGCAGGATCACTTGGCTTAATGATGAATGAAGTTGGAAAGCTCAGATCAGCCTGGGGTATTTGGGGCTCCCAGACCCTTTGTTCTTTTTCATTTCCTAGCCCCTCCAAATCTTTTACAATATTTTGCCATCAAAGATGTCTACTAAGAAGACTTAATTTGCAATTCGGATGCTTTAGTAGCGTTTTTTTTCTGGACTCTGGCAGTGGGATTGAATACTTTTCTAGAGCCTTGGCCAGGGGCCTTTCGTACCTTATATTTCTTCTTGAGCAGCTAAAATTTGGCAGAGTCTTCCCATACTCTCCTCTTTCACCCCTGCCAGGACTTTTGTACACTTATAGGTAAGCCAGGTGGACTTAGATGCCCCCAAGTAATCATAAGCAAGGAACCCCTCATTTTGTTTAGATTTTGAAATTCCTGTCCCCCTTTCTAGTTCTGACTCTTAAACAAAATGATTTCTTGTTACCATATTTATTTCTGAAATAACATATTATATTTTATCCTTACACCACCTGCTCCAAGAGCAGTTAATAGCCTATTTGTGGCATACAGATATATTCACCGAAAAAAAGCAGAGGGGAGGAAAAAAGGCTGTGGGTTGGGGAACAGAGGAGAGGCGTGCTCAGTAGAAGTGAGGTTTTGGGGTTTTTGATTAGAACTTTAGTAGAAGAATGTCTGCTGACTTTGGCTTCTAGTTCATCAGCTGTTGGCATCCTACCCAGGCTGGAGTGGGCAGGAGGCAGCCCTGTGTCTAATTCTCGTTCCAGAAGTGGAGTTTATTGTTGATGGAAGAACACTGCATAATTATTGGCTTTTATGATGGTCATTTTGGAACAGTGGTTTACAAACTTTTTTAAACAGAGGAGACTTTATGTATAGTCGAACTTTAAATCAGTTTTCAATCAGTGCTCTTTTGCCAAGGAAACATTTACATAATACGATAACAATGATAAGAATATACTTTCCATGTTGGGTTTCATCTATCCCCAGGGACTTGAACAGCTCATATAAATCACTGCCTTCTAACCCTTTGCCTCCAGCGTCTCAGCTCTTCGAAAACTCACCCTCTTGTTTTCACAGCACTGCTTCACGTCTCCATCTAGCTGTCCAAGAGCTACATCACATTAAACACGAACATGTTCAGAACGAATCCCTTATCTTTCCCCCAAATTTTCCTCTTGCATTTTCTGTCTTTAGAATGTGTCCAAGTTAGATGCTGAGAGATTTACCCTTGACTCCCTCTTCAGACTCAGTTGGGTTACTAAGTCTTTTCTGTTTTATCTGCTAAATATCCCTTCTCTGTTTCCGTGGCTACTGTGCTAGTTCAGTCCCATCACTTCTTGCTAGACAATGGCAATAGATGCTACCTGTCTCCAGAGTTAAACTTTTATAAGGAAACCTCTGATCACTTCTCTTCCCTGTCTCAAATCCTCCAGGGTGTACAAGACCCTCCCCAATCGGCCTATGTCCTCCCACCTTTTCCTTACTCATCCTACATTTCAAGTGCCCAAAGTCCTAGTGTTATTAAGAAATAATGTTCTTTCATATTCTGTCTGTGCATGGACCCATTCTCCCGTTGGTTCCTCCCTTTCTCACTTCCTCCTGGAAACCGTCCTACTTAACTCAAAACGGTAGCCCAGATGTCTTCTCTGTGAAGCCTCTGTCACTATCCGTTTGTCTTTGGCCTCTTTGTTATAGCAAATGTCATATTAAATTGTAATTGTTTATATGCTTGTCTTTCCACTAAACTGGGTATTTCTCAAGAGCAATGACTATGTAATGTCTGGCATCCAATAGATAGTTAATAAATATTTGTTGAATGTAAGCTTAGGATGAAGGCTATGGGTGTTAAACTTTTATTTTTTTTCATGTGGATCATTGTAAAAATGCATATTTTATGTCTATTAAAATAATACACTATTTACTTGCATATTTTCCTTTTGCCTTTAAAATACATTGATACCTGTTGGAGATGAAAATATGCCATACCCAGTCCCTCCTTCATTTGACAGAATATGTCCACCCTATCCTCTGTCCTTATTAAGTCAAACTTTATTTCCTCTCGATTCGAAATTCTCCTAAATGTCTCAAGTGTCTAAAAGTCATTCACATTTCAGGAACTGAGATCCTTTCAGTCACAGAATGTCTGAACTTATCCGAGGGTAACAGGACACTGGACAAGCTGGATCAGATCAAGACATACAGGATCTCACCATTGATATAACTGTTTTTAGTAAGGAATCTTTAAATGAATATTGTTGTTAACATTATAAGATGATTAAGGAAAAACTAGGATGAAAGGGATCCTATTGACAATATTAATGTTTTAGTGACTTACGAGCAACTAATTAAGGAATAGTCAGTTATTTGCTATGGGCTTATAGGTTCAGAGTATGGCTCAAGTGGTTTCTTAATGCTTCATACCAATATTGGGAGTAATACAGTGGGCGTAGTCTAGGTCTAACTTGTGATTTCCTAATGACTGAATAATTCTATAGACTTAACTTTGGCCTGATTTTTAATGTACAATAGACTTCATTATAGATAATTAAAATTTTTTCAAATATTATAAAATACATATAAATGAGCTAGTTTAAGAGTATATATATTGAATTTTAATTCCCAAATATTTGAAGATAATTTCTGTTATTGATTTCTAGTTTAATTGTATTATTATCTGATAATATACATTGTATGATTGCAATCTTTGAAAATTAGTTGAGGTTTTTATGGCCCGAGTTATGGTCTCTCTTGTTGAATATTTAATTTACTCTCAAAGAATGTGTATGCTAGTGTTGGATGGAGCATTCTCTCTGTCAGCTGGATCCAGTTGCTTGATGTGTTCTTCAGTTCTTTGCTATCCTTACTGATTTTCTGTCTGCCAGCTTGACCTATTACTGAGAAGGGGAAGTATTGATGTCCTCAAATATAATTACAAATTTATCTACTACTTTTACATTTGTCACCTTTGCTTTGTGTATTTTAAGTTCTGTTGTTAGGTGCATATACATGTATGATTGTTATGTCTTCTTGGTGAATCACTTCTTTTGTGTGGTATTTCATCTTTATCTCTGGTAATTTTCTTTGTTCTGGAATCTACTTTGCCTAATATTAATATAGTTAATGACTCCATTTTTCTTTTTTAAGAAAATTTTTTTTTTGTGAGATACTTGTAGATTCACATGCAATTGTAGGAATAAACTCTTTACCTAATTTCTTTTGACAGTAACATTTTACAGACCATAAGACTATCACAACCAGGAAATTGACATTGGTACAAATGACTGATCTTATTCAGATTTCTTCAGTTTTATACGTTACTTGTGTGTATATTTAGTTAAATGGGATTTTTGACATGTGTAGGTTTGTGTATTTACCACCACAGTTAAGGTACAGAGCAGTTCCATTATCACAAGTATCCCTCGTGTTGCCCTTTTATAACCACACTTCTTCCCTTCCCCCAAGTCTCCAACCCCTAAGAACCACTAATCTGTTTCCATTTCTAAAATCTTCACTTCAAGAATGTTACATAAATGAAATTACATAGCATATAACTTTTGTGAATTGGCTCCCCCTCCCCCCACCCGGAACATAATTCCTTGGAGATTGGCTCAGCTTCTTGTTTATATCAACAGTTTGTTCAGTTTTATTCTGAGTAATATTCCAGTGTTTAATTTTATAAGAAACTAAACATTGTTTAGTGTTTTCCAGAGTGACCGTATCATTTTATATTCCCACCAGCAACATATGAATGATCCAGTTTCTCTACATTCTTTTCAGAATTTGATGTCATCACTATGTTTTACCTTAACCATTGTGATAAGTGTGCAGTGATATTATCTCATTGTGGTTTTAGTTTGGATTTCCCTGATGGCTAATGACAGTGAAGATCTTTGCATGTACTTGTTTGCCATATGCATATCCTCTTGAGTGAAATGTCTCTTCATGTCTATTATGTGATTGGTTTTGTTTGCTTTTCCAGTTTTCTTTTTTGTTTGCATTATATTTTTTTCACTTTTACTTTTAACCTACCTATATAGATGTATTTGAACTGAATCGCTCACAGATAGCATGTAGTTGAGTCATTTTAAAAATCCAATCTGACAATCTCTGACTTTTAATTCTTGTGTTTAGACCCTGTACATTTAATATAATTATTGATATATTTGCATTTAGGCTTACCATTCCATTATTGTTTGTTCCTGATTTTTTTTTTTTTTAACTTTTCCTGTTACGTTTTGGGTTATTTGAACATTTTTAGTATTCCATGTTAATTAATTTTGATTATGACCATATTTTTTGGTCCAGCTTTTTTGTAGTTGTTCCATGGATTATAAAAACGCATATTTACCTTTTTAACATATGCTTATCACTTCATTTGAAATGTAGAACCCTTATCCTATAGGTCCCTTTACACTTCCTCCTTGATGCCACTGCTGTCTTATGTGTGATATCTACATGCATTGAAAATCCCATCAGGTACATTTTGCTTTCAACTATCAAACACATTTATTCCAAGTAGTTAACATCTCTGTTGTTTTTCCTTTGTTTTTGTTATTCGTATTTCCTTCTAGTAGCATTTTCCTTCTTTAGTAATTCTTTTAGAGCAGGTCTGCTAGGAATTTTTAAAGTTTCCTTTCAGGTGAAAATATCTTGTTTTTACTTTTATTACTCATGGATGTTTTTTTCTGGATATAAAACCTGACGTTATAGTTGTTTTACTTAAAAACTTATGTGCTACTTCCCTCTTTCTAACCTTGATGAGTTGTATGAGTAATGTACAATTATGCTAATAATTGTTTCCCTATATGTAACCTATCATTTTATTCTGGCAACTTTGAAGGTTATTTCTTTGTCTTTTTAAAAAATAGTGATAAAATACACATAACATAAATTTACCATTTTAACCATTTTAAAGTGTACAGTTCAGTGACAGTACTTACAGCCACAATGTTGTTCAGCCATCACTATTCTCTTATTCCAGAACTTTTTCAACACCAAATGGAATGTTTTTAGTCTTTAAGTTTGTCTTACCACGGACTTTTTGGGTTAACTTTGTTTAAAGTTTCCTCAGATTCTTGAATCTGTAGGTTTATGTCTTTCACCAGACTTGGCAAATTTTCCACTCTTGTTTCTTCAAATATATTTTCAGCACCCCTCCCCCCTTATTCTTTAGGGACTTTAATGACATGAATGCCTGACCTTCTGTTACTGAATCACATGTCTCTGAACCACCACTCATTTTTCAAACTTATTTTTCTCCCTGTTGTTCAGATTAGATAATTTCTATCGATTTATCTTCAAGTCCACTGATCTTTTTCATCTGCCATCTCCACTTTACTCTTGAGCTTGTCCAGTGAATTTTAAATTTTGATTATTGTAATTTCCAGTTCTAGGATTTCCAATTTTTCTACTTTATATTCTTTTTCTTTGCTGGGGCTTTTATTTTCACATTTGTTTCAAAAATGTTCATGACTGGCCATTTAAACATTTATATACTAGCTGCCTTAAAGTCTTTGTCACATAATTTCAACATCTGTGTCATGTTGGCATTGACGTCTGTAGACTTATCTTTTCCTGGACGAATTGAAATTCTCATGGTTCTTGGTATGTTAAGTAATTTTGGAATCTCGTCTGGATATTTTGAGAATTACATTATGAGACTTGGGTTGTGTTTAAATCCTATCATAAAAAAACCTTTTTTATTTAAAGCAGGCAATTGAATTGGTTAGGTTAAAGCTGCAAGTTCCAGCCTACCTTCAGGGGGCTGTTGTTTCAATATTAATTTACTTGTCAAAGTCATTGAAGTAGTGTGGTTCTGTTCTGGGTGTGCATCACTCAGTGGTCACTCTGTGATTTGTGTAGTGGTCCATCTATTTGTTCAGTTCTCAAAGTCTTTGGTATGCTGATGACAATCTGATCCACACATTTTCAGCTTGGTGATGATCCCTGGAATTCATGAACAGTGCTATAGGGTCACTTTCCTGAGCATCTCAGTCTCTTCATTCTTCCCTGATGTATTTCAGGTCCTTAGAATTTACATTGTCAATTCTTTAGGCTCTGCTGTGCACTCTCTGTTTGGGTCTAAGCAACAGGAAAAAAAGAGTAAAGGAAGCCACAGTGTTGGCCTCAGTCTCTTGTAATCACAGTACCACCAAGTGGATGGAAAGAGTTCCCTTCCTTAGTTTCCACTCTTGCTGACCTCCCTCAGAGTCACTGCCATCACTGCCATGGAATTGCCTGGGAGTAAGGGCATGAGAAAAATGGCAAAAGAGGGAAGAAAGAAAAAACAAAATTGGGGGATTTCCACATTCTCATGAATATTAGAAGTACTAGTTCCACGAGCCAGAATTAGAGGGCTTCTAGAGATTTCTCCTTCATCCCATTGCTCATTTCTAGGTTTCCAGCTCTGTTACATTCAGGCCAGAGGATACTTGTGGAAAATAAATGATGTAAACCCACTACCACTTCAGATTCCAGTGGTCTTCTGTGATTTGCCTGCTGCTTTTTTCTTTCCAGAGTTTTCAGATATCTGCTTTCTGTCATTTGTGACTAGGTTTTATAGTTTTACTCAATGGAAGATTTGGGTGAAGTATGCTTGCTGCATGTTAACCAGAACCAGAAGTCTCACCTCTAATCCATACTGAATTTTGAACAAGATAGGGGATGGCATTTACTTCCTCCCACACTAAAGCAGTCATGCATGTAAATTGTGAGGACTGTATTATTTCTGTACTGTTCATTAGTCTTATATGGTTTTGTAATCTGAACAATCAAACTATAGTTAGGTTTTTATGTATATAAGGGTATGATTATATAGGTAACAGGATAAAATTTTAAAATTATGACATATATGAGTTATATACATATAATACACTCACATATAGACACATAATCATTTTGATGAGCTTAATTTCAAAATCAGGCTAATCCTTCAGTGATTATATAATTGTCTTCATCTTAGGGAGAGGCATGATGTACTTAATATGTCATTTCTATTCTAAAGGCTTAAACATCAGTAATCCAAAAATGAATCTCTGTCAACTGTTTGAGACGAAAACTTTAATTTTTTCTACTTTACTATGTTCCATCTTCTTGACAATTAACAAAGAGGAAACTCATAATAATGGTGAAAAAAAATAACTAAAAAGAGTTAGTGGTAGAGTTAGAAAACTGTGTTTTGAATAGTAAAATTTAGCCTATTTCCAGAAGTGGTCAGAAGAGGAGATTCTGCTGCTTGGAGACTTGTCGTGGGCCAACCAAGGAAATGGAACCCATTTATATATTTCAAGGAGAGAAGGATTTCATAGAGGGAGTTGGGTTATAATTGTTAAATGGCCTGGAGGAGCAAACCCAGATCAGGGACTATAGGAAATACGGCTGTCACAGCCCGAGTGTGTGCTCATCGGCCAAAGACCAGTGGAGTGCCTGTCGTCGAAAGAATCTAAACCTAGAATCTTGCTGGCAGAGGAGTCTTAGAAATGGAGTTTCCAGGCTTCAAGCCCCTCTGATAGGGTTAGAGCTTAGAAAAATAGGGATGGTACTGATTAACGTGTTTAGTTGATTTACATTTTAAAAACTGTATTATGTGTTGTCTGGTAAACAAGATTCTGTGCTGCCTGAGGGTAGGAATTGGTTTTATATTCTTTATAACTCCTCAAAGCAGAGCATAGAACCTGGTGCTTGCTTAGTGTTCTTTGTTGTTGTTGTTAATCTCCCACGAAGGTATTTTTTTCCACTGAGTTTTAGAGAGAGTGGAGGGTGGGGAGAGAAACATCTAGATTGGTTGCCTCTGGCACATTCCCTGACCGTTGAACCTGTAACCCAGGCACTGCCCTTGACTGGGAATTGAACCCGAGACCTTTTGGTGCGTGGGCCTAACGCTCTAACCATTGAGCAACACAGGTCAGGGCGCTTAGTGTTCTTTTTATGTAATTGTGACCCTAACCCCAAGTTAGCCTTCAGATGAAAGAGTGATGTTTTTTACGTCTGGTTGGTTCTAGAGCCATCAACTAAAGAATGTGGAGCATTTTCTTTAATGTCTGGTGCAAAAGCCAGAGACATTTAAGATTATGTTCCATAGGACTCCTGGGCTAGGTCATCAATATATATCACATTTATCTACTTTTTAAAGACCAAAATTATCTTTCTTACAAGGTGAAGACTTTGGAGGCAAAAGTATGTACAGATAGGTCAATTAGCAGTTACTCAAGTGATCACACATCTGTTTAGGGGAGTTGTGTGCATTTCCTATTTAGTCAAACGGGAAACTTCTCACCCTCTCAGAAGTAGTAAAAAAAAAAAGATCAAAGCATTGTTAATAAATAATAAAACCTCTTATTTTTCCTAGTCTAAGTATAAAAAATAATTTTAAAAAATTTAAACCAAAAAAGTCACATAAAACCGAACTACTTAAATACTGTAGAGATTTTGCATACTTCCACCTGGCCTATTTTCAGTCTTTTTCTTTTATGGTTTGTTTGCATAGATTATTGAATCTTTGTGAGACTTTTTATTACTGTGTAATATTTCACTAATTAGATGTGCAACAATAAAGGAATGTAAGTCATGGCATATTTCTTTTTTGCCATTAGAAATAATGCTACATAACATATTGTGCCTAAAATTTTTCATATTGGTCATTATTTCCTTAAGATAAAGCTCCAGAAGCAGAGCTACGGGGATCAAGTAAAGGAAGCCAGTGTGCATCTCAATGAATATTATAGATTCTCTGAGGCAGCACCTGAGTCATCGCCAGCACCTCAGAAACCAACCTCCTGCCTTCCCTTAGATTAGTTTGGCCAGAAGTTCAAGTGTATATAAGTGGAATGTCATTGTATTCTCTTGGGTTTGCCTCCCCTACACACACACACTCTCTCACACTGTCTCAACACCATGTTTAAGAGGTTTAAAGAAGTTATCACATTTATTTTAGTCATCACATAAAATTCTATTATATGAATATAGACTCTCCACTCTGTTAATGGACATACAATGTTTCTAGCTTTTGGTGTTATGAATAATGATGTTATGAGCATTTTTATACAAATCTTTTGATAGATATGTGTGCACAGTTTTGTTAGATATATATATATACACATCCACACAAACATACATGCCCTATGAGCAAAACTGCTGGGTTATGTTATGTTTTCATCTATTTAATTTTAATAGGCATTACCAAACAGATTTGGAAGCTAGTTGTGCCTTTTTATTAGCACCAAAAGTGCATGAAGTTTCTCATTGCTCCACATTCTCATCAGCATTTGGCATTATCAGACTTGTTCATCTTAGCCATTCTGATTTAATTTGCATTTCCCTAATAGCTAATGAAGTTGACAGCCTTTTCTTATGCTTAGTGGACATTTCATTTTTTTATTGACTTGAATTTTACTCTTTTGTCTTGTAAGAGTTCTTTGTATACTTTGGAAGTGAGCCCTTTGATAGTTATGTGTGTTACGAATATCTCTGCCCACTCTGGTTTGCCTTTTTGCTCCTATGATGGTGCCTTTTGATGAACAAGAGATGTTAATATTAATGCATTCAAATCCATTAGTCTTTTCCTTTGTGATTAATGTCATTGGTGTGCTGTTTAAGCAATTTTTTCCTACTCCCAAATCATGGAGCTATTCTATGTTTTCTGGGAACTTTATTGTTTTATTTTTCACATGTAGATATACAATCCACTCAGAATTGACTTTTATGTATGTTGTGAAATAAAGGACTTTTCCCAGATGGATATAAAAATCGAACCAGACATTTGTTGAAAATACCATTCTTTCCCAAAGGCCCTGCAGGGCTACGTTCATCATAAATCAACTTCCCATATTTGTGGGCTCCTCATCTCAGGGTAGACCATAAAATGTTATTTATGACTCATTTCTCTACAGGCTAATTATCTCCATTGCTCTCCTCCCCTCCGGCTGGGCTCCATACATTGGTTATCTTTGCAATGTTTTACTGCAAGAGTGTAGTTGGAAGATCAGTACATACCTCTCAGACCCAAAATATGCAGTGTTACCACTTCTACCTGGTTCCTTTATGAATTTTGCATTCAGGTTATGTCACTGTATTATCTAGAAATGACTAACACAGTAGGCTTCTTTAACAGTTCTAGAAAACTCGTATGCTGTGATTTTAATTACTTCTCATGCCCTGGCCAGTTTGGCTCAGTGGTTAGAGGGTAGGTCCTTGGGCTTAAGAGTCTCGGGTTTGATTCCAGCCAAGGGCACGCACCTCAGTTGCAGGCTCTAACCCCGGCCCCAGTCGGGGCACGTGCAGGAGGCAACCAGTCAACATGTCTCTTTCACATCGATGTTTCTCTCTCTCTCCCTCCCACTTCCACTCTCTCTGAAAGGCAGTGGAAAAAAATATCCTTGGGTGAGAATTAAAAATAAGCAAATGATTTCGCATTCATTATGCACATTGACTCAAATAATTTCAGGTCATCACTTTTAGCTATTAGTTATTTCTCACCTCCCCACCCCCGCCCTCTGCCAACTTTCCATCAGAGTTGTCTAAAAAAAGAAAAATGGGCTAAATTAATATGATTGTGCCTTCCCATTGCTACTTTTCATTGTTTGTTAAAGGCAGTTTAAGTAAAATTATCAATAATGAAAAGTAGGGGTCCTTGTGAGGAGTCGGTGAGGAAAAGGAGCGGAGAATTGGGCTAATCCACATAGTAATTAGCCTATCCTTTAAGCTTGGAGAGTGGGGCAGGAGTGCTAAGGAGGGCTTATGAAACTGACCTTAAAGTTAATCAATTTCTATGGATATATTTGTATCTTCTAATTTTGCTTTTGGAAACCTCCAGGTAGCCTCTCTCACAATCAAGCATTAGTGTTTCTTCTCATGTCCTGAAATGAACTTGCAGAAAACAAAGTTTCATAAAAAAAATTATCCTGAGTTTGTCACATTTAAAAAATGAGGAATATTAAAAAGAAGCAAGGATAAACATTGTACATAGAGGTTTAAAAGGAATCATTAACATCTTTTACTCTGAACTTGTCGGCCACTGTGCACGCATATTTTTGTTAAAGGTTAACTAAATTGTTTAGACATCTTTAATGGTTGGACATCCATCCGCTGGTATGTACCCAGCTGATTAATGTGCTAAATTTCTGGAGAAAATTCCTTTAATTGCGTATTATGCACTGAGAGTGGCTAATTTTATGAAACCAAATTGCTCTGTGAAGTTCTTGGCAACCCAGGGAGTTAACAAATATCAGTCTATATAAGGAAAAAGAAAAAAAAGCTCTTTTGATTCTATGAAATGAAGAGGAACTTAGTTCTGCAACTACTATTGGTATAACCCTGGCAATTTATGAAACCGTTTTTCCTTTTATTTGCTTCCACAACTACATAGCAGAGCTTCGAGGACAGGGATATGTTTTTAAAAGGAGGAAGCAGAAGCTTAGGGATTTCAAGGACTTGGGCCTAGTGGTATTCAGCTGGAAAGCTAATAGCAACAGCTAAGATTTATTGAGTGCGTACTGTTTTCTAAGAACTTTTCTAAGTGCTTTACACGTATTAAATTTTTACATCTTCACATTAGTTCTATTAGGGAGTTACTACTATTACCCCTGTTTTACCCATGGGAGTGTTGAGGCATGAAGAACATAAGGAACAGTCCAAGGTCCTTGGTAACTGCAGAGGTAGATGTGAACCCAGCCTGGACTATGCCACTGTTCTGAGCAGTAGCTTCTCATTTATTGTGTCTTCTTCAGGATCTTTCATCATGGTCTTGTCATTTTCAGCGTGCAGGTCTCTCACCTCTTTGGGTAAATGTATTCCTATTTCTGTTGCAGCGGTGAATGGGATTGTGTTCTTAATTTCTCTTTCTGGTAGTTCATTGTTAGTATATAGAAATGCAACAGATTTTAATTTTGTATCCTGCAACTTCACTGAATTCGTTTATTAGTTCTGACAATTTTCTGTTGGAATCTTTAGGGTTTTTTAAAATATAGCAGTATGTCATCTGCAAATGAATCTGTTTTTGTCTCCAAGTTCAGGATTCTTGCTGCTTCACAGTAGTGCCACATAATAATATTGCTGGTGATGATTTCTGTGGATTGAGATGCCCTACTCTTAAATCCTGAGTTGAATCTTAGGTCCTGACTCTGAATCGCTGTTTGTTTCATTCCCAGCATGGTGGTAGGGATTGAAAAGTCTGTTGAATTGATTTGAATTTAAATCTGATTTTTTCTTGCATCTCATCTTTGCTGTCGCTATTAGCCGATGTAGTCTCCTTGCTGCTTTTTAGACAGTTTCACCCTGTCCATTTGCTCACGTGTCCTTCACCGCGGCTCTCCTTGTTTAATCCATCCACCCAGAAGGGCCACCTCATGCTGCACGTGACACGTTGAGGTCCCTATAGCTTCTCTGACTGCCCGCAGAGCTCATTGTCCCTGTTGCATGTTTCCACATGTTCAATATACGTCTCTGGCTTGTATGTTTCTGTAATGCTTACGTGTGCGCATGTTGTGTAGTGTTCCCAAACCCTAGATTTCAGGCTGCCCGTGACTACTTCGTGTTCTTTGTTTCCACATGTTGACCAGTTCATACTGGGAATCTTGATTCTGTTCCATCGTCTTTCAGACCTTGCATTGTATTTGCTTGTCCTAATGGCTGTGACTTTATCAATGTTGTTGTTCTCTTGTAGGGTACATCCCTCCAATTTGCTGTTCTTCAGAATTTGGACTCCTCTTTGCTTTTGGTTTTAGGATTGGCTTTCCATATTCCACAAAATGGCCCATTATTATTTTTGTTGGCATTGCATTTAATTTGTCGATTATTTGGGGGAGAATCGAGATTGTCTTTCAGTTTTGAATTCATCCATTCGTGAGCACTATCCATCTCCACTTACTGTAATTTTCCTTTATTTTGTATATTCTTAGCGTGTATATTCTGTAAGTGATCTTACACATCTTTTAAAAAAAATTCCTTTCTAGGAATCTTATACTATTTATTGCGATTGCAAATTGTTTTATTTTTTTATTATATTTTCTGAACAACTTTAATGATAGCCATGCTTCTATTTTTTCATGTTCAATTTGTATCCAGGTGCATCATGAAATTATTCTTAATTCTATCAATCTTTAGATTCTATTACCTTCTCCATGTAGACAACATATAGTCTACTAATAAGAACAGTTTAAAATTGTTTATATCCAATTCTTCACCTATTACATTATTATTTCATTTCATTGGTTAAGATTATTAGTATAACACTGAATAAAAGTAGTTACAGAATATATTTTGTCTTTTTCCTGATTTTGATGGTTTCGCAATAATTACGACTTTTCCCGTAGTTCATATTAAAATTATAAACTTGAAATATACCGAAAGACATAAAAAAGCACACATCAATGATGAATCTGTCTCATAAAATTTTCAACCTTTAATGGTAAATATCATTAAGGGTATGTTGTTTTTCCCTTAAAGCTTTCATAGCTATATCTACCTCTGTATACTATACACATTCACACACATTGTGTAAAATAAGTAGACTCTTTATATACATATTAATCTTTACCTGTTTTTTCACTTAACAATAGGTTACAGATAACTTTATAATTTAGCATATTTATAGAATAACTTCACTCGTTTAGTAGCTAAGTAATATACCTTGCCTGGTGTTCTATACGTCCACCAATTTCCCCGTTAGTGTACATGGAGTGTCCTTCCTGCCTTCCACCCATTAGTGCTGAAACATCTGTGTACATATTTTCATAGATACGCATATACTTTTAAAACTTTATATTATGGCAAATTTGAAGCATATACTAAAGTATGAAGAATACAATTGTGAATGCTCATGTGCTTGTCACCCAGCTATGCTCAGTGAATGGTCATTTTAGTTTTATGTGTACTTGTACCCACTCTCTTCCTGCAACAGGGTTATTTAGAAGCAAATCCCAGATACCATATCATTGTGTCCTTAAATATTTCAGTATGTGTATTAAAAATAGAAAGTCTATTATTTAGAAATGTAAACATAGTACCATTGTCATATCTGAGAAATTAACAATTCTTTTAATACCAAGTATCCAGTCAATGTTCAAAATTCTCTGATTGCCCCATTCCTGCCCCCACATTTTTTCTTTCAACCTGGATTCAAAGAAAGTCTGTATATTGCAATTGGTTAATATGTCTCTTATGTTTCTACTAATCTATAGGTTTCTTCTGCCTTTCTCTACTTTTCCCTTTCAATTCATTTGTTGAAGAAAGTGTGCTGTAGAATTTCCTCTTGTTTGGATTTGCTAAATGAATCATGTTCTTTTGTTCTCTGTATGTTCTATAAATTGGTTATGTCTAGAACTAAACTGCCCAATAGAATAATCACATGTGACTATTTTAAGCTAATTAAAGTTAAACCAAATTAAAATTTCCTTAGTTACACTCACTATATATCAAGTGCTTAATAGTCATGTGTGGCTAGAGACTACCATATCGAATAGCACAGATATACAGTATTTCCATTATTCTAGAACAGCAATTTTCAACCTTTTTCATCTCATGGCACACATAAATTAATTACTAAAATTCTGGCACACCAAAAACATATTTTTTGTCCATCTGACAAAAAATGTGTAATTTTGATTGATTTACCAAAAAAATGTAGTAATTACCTACCTGTTTACCTCCAAAGTGACTTTTTAAAAAATCGGCTGCCTATATTTGTATGTAAGGATTTCTGGTACCAGGAATTAACCAGACACAACCTTATTATGCGACGTGACCAATAAGATGCAACTGCTATATGACCTATGTATTTAAGGTTCAAGAGATGGCACTCACACTGGGTGGCTATTGTTGTGTTGGCTGTCATTTTTTAATTTGACAATCTAAGGGAAAAGAGGTCAGTGGCCCTGACTTAATAGTCAGGTATGGTATGTTTTACAAATTCTTGCGGCATACTGGTTGAAAATCCCTGTTCTAGAAAGTTCTGTTGGACAGCAGTAGTCTAGAGGTTTGCTTGTAGTCGGGTTCTCTTTTTTTTGTGGGGAGGGGGAAGAATTGTCTGTCATTTTTTGTTCATCAGGAGGTTTGTGATGTCTAGTTATCTTTCTTTTTATAATTTTAGCAGCCATTGATATCATTACCCAGATACATTATTTCATTGGAGTTTTCAAACTGGTGATGTTCTGATTCCCCAGTTATTAACTGTGACACTTCAATAAAGAGAAACCATAGAGCTATGTAATCTTAAATTTTTTGGCATAAATATTTCAGGTACTGTCTTGTTTTTAATCTCGTGTCTTTTATCATTTTCTTTTATCATTTCTGATAGTGTTGTTTGTGCCTTCCCTTCTCTTTTCATTACCTCCTCAGAGGTCGTGTGTCTTAATATTTAAAAATAACTTTGGCTTAATTGGTCATCATCTATTGTTTTTTACTTACATATTTTTTATATCTTTATCATTTCCTTCTTTCTACTTTGTGAATAGTATTTTCTTTTTACTCTTAAGTTGGATAATTAGCTCATTACTTTGTATTCTTCTCTTCTCATATAAACACTTTTTATTTTCTGTTTTAATAATGAATTTCGAGAACAAGTTCTGCAGGAAATGGATTTGAATTTTAATTAAGACATCACTTATGACAGTACATAATCAATTTTAGTATCTGTTTTATGTGTATTTTAAAATAATGGATACTCTCTACTTTCTGACTGCAGGTTTCTAAATGTATTTATAGAATAAGTTTGTTTAATTCTCAACATCATTGCTAATATTTTACCTCTTGATTTACATTGTTCAACACAGGTGTGTAAAAATCTCATTAGGATTTGTGTTGACAAAATCTCATAATTCCATTAGTTTTTGTTTTTCACTTTGGAGGCTATATTATTTGGAGTACACCAGCATTAGATGGTTACATATTCATGTGTTATTCCTTTTATTATGGTGAGTTGCTCTTTAACACTAGATGTTTTTGCCTTAAATTCAACTTTTTCTGATATTGGTATTACAGCAGGCTTATTTTCAGTTATTATTTGCCTGTTACATCTTTTCTAATCCTTTATATTTAGTCTTTCTTGGGGTGTTTTAGATTTCCGTCTCTTTAAAATTCTCACCTGAGGACATGTTCATTGATTGATTTTTAGAGACAGGGAGAGAGAGAAAGAGAAACATCCAGGGAGAGAGGAGAAACCTTGATAGATTGCCTCCTGTATGTGCCCCAACCTGGGATCAAACCCGCACGCAACCTGGATATGTGCCCTGTCCGTGAATCGAACCCATGACCTTGCGGTGTTGGGGACAATGCTCCAACCAACTGAGCCACACCGGCCAGGGCTAGATTTCTCTTTTTTAAGCCTACCTCAGATTGTCTTTTAGTAGGTGCATTTTATGAGTTTAACCTTATTGTGATTATTTATGTATTTTGATTTATTTCCACCCTGTTACAATTTATTTAGTGAGTCCTATTTACCATTTTTTCTCCTAGGCTCTTTATTTCTCATTTCCTGATATGGTTCCATAAAACTTCCTCTAATTTTTTCCCCTCTGCTGGATTGGAAGGCACACATGAAGTTTCTGTTTTTCAGTGATTCCTTTTAAGTGTTTAAGCTCCTATGTGTTATATAAACATGAATTTTAAAAAATAAAACCTATAGTTATTCAGTATGTTTACCGTCCTCCCGACTGCGGAAAGGACTGTAGTGTACCTTAGTACCCACCAAACAACCCCCATCTTGGTGTTGTTGCCTAAAGTTTTAACTTTGCCCTTTTTTAACATAGAAAAATGGTTACTTTCTCAGTCAATTAATCAGATTTACTGATACTTTGTCAATTTCTTTGTTTCTTATATTCCCATGCTTAAAAATTTTTTTTTCTTGACTTTTTATTTTACTGAAATACACCCTTTTAATATTTTGCTTTTTGTTTACTATCATTTTTCTAGGTCTTTCCCCCCTTTTCCTGAGAGAGAAATTAAAAAAATTGCTATTATATTTGATGCATACAATGAACACACGCACATGTACTCTGTAGGTGTGTTATGAAGCCTCACAGTGGATGAACAGCGAGTAATTCACCACAGGCGTTGCCAGGGCAGTTCCCTTGACCTGCGTATAACCCCTTCCTTCCTCCCCAAAGGAAACTGCTAATCTGAATTTAGTATTTCTCATTCTTTTGCCTTTAAAAACACACACATTGGGTTTTTAAAAATAAGTTTAATAGATTTAGATTTGCTTGTATTTGAACTTTATAAAAATATTATCACATTGCTCTTTATTCAAAATCATGTTTCTAAGACTCGTTAGTGTTACCTGGAGCAGCTATTTTTCTGTTGTAGCCGTGAGTAATATAACATTATTGGCACTACAGTGTGTTTATCCATCCTCCCATTAGTGGGCTTTTGTGTTTTCTTTTTTGCTATCAATAGCGGTGCAGTTATGAGCGCGCTCATTCTTGTCAACCTGTGTGCACATTCAAGAGCTTCTGCAGGGCCTACCCTAGGAGTGGGACTGCTGGGTTGTGGACCCTGCTGTCAGGCATCAAGCTCACAAGCTCCATTGGCTTAGGGCGCTCGCAGTCCAGCCTCCTGTGGCTTAGCGCTTCTTGCTAGTTGGCATTTCTGGTCTGTTTTTGGTCCGTGAAAATGTTTATGATTTTTGTCCCCAGGGACTTAAGTCTCTTTTATGCTTTGCAATGGGTTTGGAACAATGGGATGTGTCACTTGTGAACTTAAGGGACTGTCATGAAGTCACGATCATTTTCTTACATGTTTAGTGGTCATTGTGGAGACACTTTCTGGAACTATAAGGTTGTGTCCTTCCTATGAAGTAGCTAGAGTTTTCACAAACTGTGTTTTTGTCTGTAAGGTCTAAAGAGAAGCAGCTTTACTATTCTGAGTTAAGTTTATATCACCGTTATTCAACTGAGGGTGATTTTGTTCCCTGGACATTTGCCAATGTCTGGAGATATTTTTGATGGTCACAAACAGGAGTTGAAAATACTACTTACATCTAGTGTCTAGAGGTCATGGATGCTGCTAAATATCTTCCAGGATAATTACCAGGACGGCCCCCCCACAACACAGAATTAATTAGTCCAGTGTGTCAATGGGGCAAGGGTAAGAAATCCTGATGGACATAACGCTGATCCGTCATTGTGTCCTGCAAGTACCAACATTAATATTTGATGTAATCAACATTTTTCCCTTTTTTTCCCCCTGCCACATCTTAGGAAGTGTGCCTTTGGAAAGTCTGGGTAATAAAGCTAATGAATGACTGGTATAATTTCTATGAAGTGTTCAATTAGTGTGAAATGAAAGATTAATTAACAAGAAGTAACAGGGGCTGATCCACTCAGTTGTATGAAAAAAGCCAGGTTTAATTTCTATTAATACCTGTAAATAAAATTCTGTAAGCGTTGGTGGGTGTTTTTCCTGTCCCGAGCCTCTCAGGACTACAGCTCTTTCCAGGCATCTCAACTCTTAACCAGGACTGAGTGGGAGGGAAGCATTCGCATCCACATCAGGAATAGTTGAGGGGGGATTTGGGCCATGGATTTCACTGAATTTGGGGAAACGAATGGACATACCTCCCACTGCCTGATTGGCCCAGGCTGCCCAATAAATGCTGATGAGCAGCAACTTTCCCAATTTGCTTGCCTTCTGCTCCAGGTCTCTCCCAGGCCCACAACCGCTGAAACCTGAGAGGGGCTTTGACAAAGGGAGCGAAGGAGGGGGAGGGTGGAGAAGAGGCAGATAACAGCCGAATGTAATCAGCATTTTATTACCGTCCTCAGGAAGTAGGAATAGGGGAAAAAAAGTAGGTTGGAGCAAGGAAAGTTAATTATGTGAGGTTATTTGACAGGAAATTACTAAATACAAACAGACAGAAGAAACACATTTTAAAGCAGGGTAGGAAATCTCAAGTTACTTCACTGTGTGTATTCAAAACCCCAAAGCAAATTCTGAAAATAGCAGTTCAAACAAAAGCTATCTTATCTGATAAAAGTCTTTCAAACACAAAGGGAAATTTATATATTGGACAGGCAATCTTAAAATAAACCGATTTTGTTGATAGCACAGCAAATTTAATTGTGGGAAACCCCCCCTCCGATGTCTGAATTTATGCTGTAAATGTTTTGAATTTATTTTGAATCTGGCATTTCAGTTCCATAAAGGTGTGTGTGTATGCGTGTCACCCTGGAAAATCATGCGTGTGTGAAATGAAATGAAAGTACCTATATTATGCTCCTTTATAGTATTTAAAATTTTTTTAAGCTCAGTGTTCATTGTATTTGCAGGAGAGCGTTAAATCAGTAAAGCACAACGAATCTAAAAAGTGTTGTCTAAAATATTTATTTACAGAGGTCACATATTTTAAATGTTTTAATTATTTTGTAATTAATATAATATTATTTGTAGTTGCTTGCAACAGTTGGGAAAGTTTGCAGAATTTTTATAAACTAGCCAAACATATTTGGTAGTGTTTTTCTTTAAAAAACTAAGTGATTAAGGAGCAGACCTTTTCCTACCCTTAATTACTTCTGGTTCTCTAATGGGCTACCACTGAGTGGTCATTGTTAAAGACTTAGAAAGGAAGGCCCAAAGTGGCCGTTGAATTTCTGGGCCTTAGTTAAGGCTGGCATTATCTCCCCGCCTTGAAAAATACATACACACGTGTGTATTTATTTATTTACATTTATGTATGGCGTTTCTAAGGAAAAGTATAAGAAAGTTTATTTTTTAATTCTTCAAGGATTTTTTTTTGAATAGTTGAGATATTGAAGAGTCATGTCATAGAAATAGTGTCTGGGTGAATGTAAAATCGCACAGTCTGTGGATAAAGTTACACATTCCAAGTTCAAAGAAAAAGCAATATTTTGAAAACATAAATGGAGCTCAAAGTCTGCATTCCTTTTAAAAGGCCAACACCTGTGGAAGGAATGCAGGTTTGTTTCCACTTGACCTTCAACTGTGGAGCTGGGTGAGGTGCTTTAGATCTGATGGTGGTCGAGTGGGAGTGCCACTCCGCACAGCAAGGTCTCCCGGGGCAGCACCTGTCCTGTCTGTTGTCAGGAAGGGGAAATGTGGCAACAGTCAGGAATGGTTAGAGAGTGCCTCCTAACCCCTGCTTTGAAGAGCTTGCTTTGTATGCCACAAAGTCCCACGGTGATGGATGAGTGGGTGTAGATAAAGTGAAAGAAGCCATAACCCCTCTAAGCAATCAGGCTTGCATTTTACAAGTCCTGGGAAACCCCGGGCAGACAGTGTGAGTACACTTAGGCTGAGTCCTGTGAGCAGCAGTTGAAGATAAAGACATCATTGATGTTCCAGACAGATCCTCATCATGCATAAATCATTTCCTTGGGATGGAATTAGCTGCCTTGAGTGGTGCTTCTACTCCTTTAGGCTGCTCACATTAGCTCCACAGTTGATGTGGTGTCTGGACAACCAAATGCACCGTTCAGCATTGGGAAGAAAGCTACGTATAGAACATTTTTTTGGAATAAGGTTTTTATAAGTCCATGCAACTTTCGATGGGAAAGTATACCCATCTGGCTCATTTGTTGTTGAATAAACAACTAAATTAAAGAAATAAACAAGTATTTCTTAATTGCCTTCTGTGAGCTAGGATCTGTTGTCAAGGCTGGGAACACAGTGTTGAGCCATAGCTGATATTGTCCCTTCATCTTAGAGTACATAGTTGACTGTCACCTAGTCATACCTCCTCTATAGTCAGGCTTTGTGATCTTGGGCAAGTAACAGTTCTCTCTACCTCAGTTTTCTTTGTGTGAATTAAATGTTATTTGCCCCCCTCTGGATGACCCATAAGATCCTGTTCAGAGCTAATATTTTCTGGATACATACTTATGTTAAATATTTTTATCCCCATGGCTTAGCTTGGTACTCTAGCAAGTGACTGAGTCCAATGGTACTGAATAGATCGGTGTAGATGGTTATATTCAGACCAGAATCATTGATTAGGTTTCCACATGGGCTTGTTGCCTTTTCTGAGTTGATCCCACTTTTGTATGTGCCAGCCGTTTGACTGGTTCACACATGCATGTGGTTTCTTAAAACTCGCCGTTATTTTAAAGAAGAAGCATAGATTTCCATTGATGCTGGAAACATTTCAAGGGTTCTGAAGCATGATCTTCAAATACAAAGGATCATCATCACATGTAATACTCTGCTGAGACACTAGCCCAGGGAAGTTGATTTGTGTTTAGCTGAAATTCAGCACTAGCCGACAGAACCGTGCTTGGGATAAGGGTTATTGAAGTTTGGATTATTGGTAATGTTGATGGACTCAACCACTGATATCACCTGATTTTGTAAATAAAGTTTTATTGGGACACTCCTTTATGTATTATCTATGGCTGTTTTGCGCTGTAAAAACCACAGTTGTGAAGGTGGGACAAAAATCCACGTGGCTTGTAAAACCAAAACTACTTAGTATTTACAAATTTTTTTATTCCATAATGAGAAATATTAAATGGAAAATTCCAGAAATAATTCATAAGTTGCACACTGTTCTGAGTAGTGTTAATTCTTCCGCCATCCCGCTCCATCCTGCCTGAGATGTGAATCATCCCTTTGTCTGGTGTCTCCGCATTGTATACGTTCCCCACTTTTTAGTTAGGAGCTGTCTTGGTTCTCAGATCAAATGTCTCTGTGTCACAGTGCTTGTGTCCCAGTAGCCCTTATTTTACTTAATAATTACCCCAAAGCACAAGAGCGGTGATGCTGGCCATTTGGATATGCCACAGAGAAGCCATGAAGCACTTCCTTTCAGTGAAAACGAGCACAGTACAATAAACTATTGTGGTCTCTCAAAACTTTTGTTACAGTATATTTATTACAGTTATAATTGTTCTATTATTATTAGTTATCGATCCCTTATGTGCCTCATTTATAAATTAAATTTATTGTGGGTTTGTACATATAGGAAAGAACATAGCATATATAGAGTTCTGAATTCTCCTTGGATTCAGGCGTCCCCTGGGCATCTTGGAACATGTCTGCTGAGGATAAGCAGGGACTAGCACATGTATAGAGCCATGTGTACAGGCTTCTAGAGGACAGGCCCGGGGGTAGAAGCTCAGACAAGGGTCCTGGGGCGACCCCCACCCACTACAGTCCAACTTCACAGTTTTCCGCTCCGTCTGGTCCTGCCTGAGAGAAAGACATGTGCAAGGACAGGTTGTGTAAGGCAAATAGCTTCCATCCTAGGATTGCAGCAGGTGGAGTGATACAGTCGTGAAGCAAGTCCAGATGCGGGAACAGCAGAAGTGCAAGGGGCAGACCACCAGTCATCAAAGTGGCCCCCTCTCCCCCCCCACCTGGCTTTCCTTGATGGGTTCTGCTCCTTTCCCTGGCATTTCATAGACTCTTTTCCTTCTTCCCAGGGGATTTTATAATTAAATGAGATAAAGGCAGGAAATCTGTAATAAGTACTAACTTCCATGTATGCCAGATTAAAAAAAAAATGCATGAAAAAAACCCCAGCCGGCAAACCCGGTCTGGTGGGAAGAGATCAAAGGGCAGCCGCCTGACTGGCTGGCTGAGGGCTCCTTTCCCAGGAGGCCCACATCCTGCCCCTTCTGAGTGGGGACAGCCAAGGAGGAAGCGGCCTGAGCGAGGGCAGTCTCAGGGACACGGTCTCAGCGCCAGGGCTCCAGGAGTGTGCCTGTGAGTATGGGAATGGCGAACACACATCTGCTTGTATTCATAAACACGGCTTCAGGAGGCGCGGTTTTAAGTTACCACTCCCACCACTGCTAACCTCCCCCTTAATCCAGTAAAGATGTCAGGTCCAGATAGACTTTGGGGGGGGGGGAAGCCCTTTCTGACAACCCCATATCGAATAGCCAAAGAGCCTGAGGGTTGGGTTGCAACAGGAATACCCTAATCTTGATTTCATTGTTTTTCCTCTCCCTAAAAGGGTGGGATTGGGTTTGGAGGTGGCTGGAGAATCTGCAATGGGGTTGCTGACACCATGTAAGGAAAACCTCCAAGGCTGCGATTCCCATTTGGAGGGCTCAGCAAAAGGGCCGGCAAACAAGCCTGCCTCTGTTTTCTGATCCTTCCCGCTTCTGCCGGCGAAGCCTACGGGGGCAGGCAGGCGGCTGCGCGGAGGGGCTGGGCCGCCCTGGGGAAGGGAAGCTGAGTGCTCGCCGCGCTCTGCGCTGAAATTATTACCTGCGAGAGCGAGCAGGCCAGGCGACTGCCGCCGAGGCTGGGGTGTGGAGACCCCGCCCCTGCCGGGCTGTCAGCACTCTGAATGTCCACAGTGGGGGATTTATGCTTCCTCCCTGGCCTTTCAGTGCTCCTGTAGATATACTTAGCCATGACAATGCTGGTTTGGGAATTTCCCTGGGATGGGCCAGGACTTGTTTCCAAAATAACACCTTTCAAAGCATGCAGAGACTTAGAAATTAGATAATTGTGTGATATTTATAAAATGAATTACGTTGTGCTCACAAAGTCAGGACAGCTGTTTCTGATGCTGAAGTAAATAACACCTTATGATTCATTAAGGTTGGGGGCAAAGAGGCTTTTTACAAAAGTTGCTACTTTCCAGCTGAGTCTCTGCAAAAAAATTTAGACAACTCACAAAGTAGGTAATAGAGTTTCAAGTTAAAATGTTTGTCTGCCTGTGCATTGGCATGGCTAAGTTGTCCTCTTTCACTCGTAAAACACTTAGTGAGCATTTAAAATATGCTTATACATGTATGCAGAGAGACAAAGATAATGCTTTACTGCTCTCAGCCTCCATGAATTCTCAGCCTAGTGAGGGAGACAGATGTATAAACAGATAATTGCAATACAGTGAACTAAGTGCTAACACAGGATAAAAGGAATGCTATAATGGTACGAGAGAGATCCATTTACAGTGCAAATGGAAAGGAGGGAACAGCTTCACACAGGAAGTGACATTTGAGCAGTATTTGATGGAAGGGTGGGGGACTTTGAAAGCAGACAAGGATGTGGCCTTCTTTCAGCTCCTCTTATTCACCAGCCTCTTCTTACCCCAGGGCCTTTGAACATTCATCTCTCTCTGTCTGGGAAGCTTGTCCCATCTCTCTTCCTTGGTTCAGTCCTTTAGATTCCAAATCCCATGTTACTTCCTTGGCAAGCCTGACTTCTCTAAGTCAGATCTTCTTTATTATAAGTGCTCACTCGTCACGCACCTTTCCTGCCCAGCACTTACCACAGCTGCACTTTTACATTATTTGCATGGATATTTGACTATTTTTCCCACTAGGCAGAGACTGTGTCTTTTTGCTCAACTTTGTTTTTTGACTAAAGAAATAGTTGTTGAATGAATTAGATGAAGATGCATTCCAGTGTGAAAAAACAGCAGGTGGCTAGGAATGCTGGATCTCAGGGTGTGTGAATTGTGAGAAGCAGAGGGTTAAGCCATTTAAGGAACTTTGAAGGTCTAACCTGTTTATGTGCTAGCTCATTTAATATTTTTCAGTATAAAAAGACATTTTAAAGATCTGTCTCTTAATTGTTATATTGTCAGTATCAGGTGGGTTAAGTTGAAGATGAGTGTTAAAAATATTTTTAAGAGATTGTTTGCATGTGGTTTTGGGGCTCTCTCTCTCTCTCTCTCTCTCTCTCTATATATATATATATTTTTTTTTAAAACATATTTTTATTGATTTCAGAGAGAGGAAAGGAGGGGGAGAGAGAGAGATAGAAACATCAATGATGAGAGAGTCACTGATCGAGCCCGCAACCCGGGCATGTGCCCTGACCGGGAATTGAACCCCGATCGCCTAGATCCTAGGTCGATGCTCAACCGCTGAGCCACACCTGGCTGGGCTAGATATATTTTTCAAAAATTGTGATTAAGGTATAGCATACATACAGAACAGTAAACAGCCCATGATCTCACAGCTGGATGAATTATGACAAGGCGAAAATACACATGGACGTCCTGGAGCCTGGACTGTAAAAATCAGTATGTGTACTGAGTCAGAGTGGAAGGATGAGATGGAAGATTCCCTGCCAGACTCTAAAGGGCAAGCTTTCTAGAGAAGAGAGGAGAGGGATTCTTTTATTTATTTTTAAAATATATCTTTATTGATTTTAGAGAGAGGAAGGGAGAGGGATAGAGAGAGAGAAATATCAGTGACAAGAGTCATTGATCAGCTGCCTCCTGTACGCCCCCTACTGGGGATCGAGCCCACAACCCTGGCACTTGCCCTCACCAGGAAACGAACTGGTATCTCCTGGGTCAGAGGTTGATGCTCAACCGCTGAGCCACGCCATCCAGGCGGGAGGGAGGGATTATTATAATGCTTCCAACTCACTCATGAACTTGAGAAAATGATGTGAAAACAATGCAAATCCCACCGCCTCCCATGCAGCCCCAAAGGGCTGGAGAGTGCAGGGCCCAGGGTGAGCTGAGGTGCAGAGGGGCATGAGGATTGCTTTTTCTCCGAAGAGCCATTGACATCTGTGTGTCTCCTCACCAGGAGCACTGTTTATCTTAGCATCTTCTTTGGTGTGGAGCCTAGGAGATGAGTTTAGATCTTGTTACCTCCGCATTCTGCAGGAAGCTGAGTTGACCTACGGTCTTCCAGTACACAGCTGACTTTGGAGTTGCCTGTGACACAGTAGTGCTGGAATACCAGGGTCTGAGTACTTGGTCTGTCACCTAGTAGCTGGGTGTTCTCTAGTCACTTTTAGTTAACTTTTGTATCTCACTCTATTTATTAGGTGGAGATGATAATGCAGTTTGATTAAAATAGAGTTACTATGAGATTGATGCATTCATATATGTAAAGTGCCTACAACACAACCTAGCATATAGTAAGCACTCAATAAAAAGAAAGGCTCTCTAGTTAAAAAGACCTTTTTGTTTTTATCTTATAGTGATGTAGGTATCCCTAATGGACTGCCACAGTAATATGAGGACTTCCAGAGACAAGATCAAAGGAGACACCATAGTATAACTTGGGTAGAGGAAAAAGGAGACACCATGAAAGGAAGAATGGTCTTTGTAAATGATACTAAAAACAGGACCTGTTTTTCTAGACTAGGACTTTATATATAAAGATGATGGAGTCACAGATATGCGTGGAATGCATCTCCGGATGAAACAGAAGGGATGCACATTGAGAGGGAATATCAATTTGATCTTGAAGGTTAGAAGCTAGCATTTGTGTTGGTGGCTGGGGAAGGGGGTGCCATAAGGAGACTGAGAACAGGGAAGGTTCCAAGAATGATCTAGGAAGAACAACCTTAATTCCTCAAAGAAATACCGGGGAAGGGAGATGAGTATTTATGACTCGGGTGTCTAAACTGAATGCAGGGCATGGCTTAGAGAATAAGAGAATCTGAAATTTACCTGGATAGATAAAGTCGGTTGTCTAGGTGGCACTGAGGTAGAGTAGAAAGGTACTGGTTCTCGGATACGGTAATGGAAAGACAGGAGATAGAAAGGGAGAAGACACACACGTATGCATGTATGAACAAATGTCTTTCTACCACATCAGGTACTGTGTGCAGAAATTTCCACTTATTTAGTTCTATTCTGAAAACTGTCCTGAGAACTCAATATCATTAGCCCCATTTCGCAGACAAGCAAACTGAGGCTGAGAAAGTTAACTACCTTGGCAACATGTTAAACACTAACTGGGGATTAGACCTAAGGCCGAATTTTAACCCAAGACTCCTTCAATTCTACTGTATTGAGGAGATACTCACCTGTATTTAAAAACAACCTTTAAACTTACAGATAGAAGCCCTGAAGACAGCATTTGGGGGACAATGAAAGGTAACAGAAAGAAGTGATAATATTGTGGTCATACACCAAAGAGTGCCAGGTCAGGTGGAGGAGGTTTTGTATGATGGTTTTTGAAGCTTGAGTTACAAAACTAACATAGTAGAATGACATGAGGGAGGTGAGACTTAATATGTCCAGACCTTTGCAACGAATCTCCTTTTTGCTAGAACAGCATGAGGTAAAATCTGGACTTGCCTTTTGAACAGTATTATCCCTAGAATGTCAAGTAAATAACCAAAGGACTTTGGTGTACAAAGTTTAATTTAACAAATAAAGAAAATTCAAAATTGTTTTGAGGTGGCAGAAGCCTGGGTAAAAGTTACATTATTTCGAAGCTCAGAACATGGGAGAAAAGAGTTAGGTACAGTTTCAGCTGCAGCTCAGATGCCGAAGGGCCAAGAGATTTTTGGTTGAGTGCCAGTTCTCATTGTGTGTAGCTGTCCCTTGTAATGTTTTGTTTTTTAGACCATGAGTTTGAAAAGTCAGTGCCTGTGGGTGTTTGGACGGGAAGATGGCTTCGTATGTGTAAAATCTGCCCTAGCCTTTAAGAGCAAGATTCCACTTAAAGAAGACATTCGAACTGTATTAAAAGCTTTTTATTAGCTAGAATGTTGAGGTATTTTGTTCATACCACAAGTCAGGCCTTTCCCACCCAATGCTCCTGCAGTTTATTTTTAAAATCTTAAATGGAGGGTTTTCTGCTTGTTTTTACTAAACTCCATTATGTCAGTTGGGGCCCATTGCTCTCTCGTCAAGATATAATTCAATGGATATTTATGTAAAGGCTCTGGTGTGCAGAACACTGTGCTAAACGATGTGCAGATCACTGGTGCAAGAGTCTCAGGGAGATTATGGTGTAGTGATAAGTTAAAGAAACCCAACAAAAACCAAATGGCCATCAAGGGTGATTTCAGCATTTTTCCTTTTAGAAGAATGATGAATATATTCAGTTGTGTGCAGTCAGGGATATAACCAGATAACCTCTACACCAGACAATGGGTATCCTCTATCTTTTCTGCTCTAGAAACTAACACAGTGCCACATACAAAATCGACAAAAGTAGGCACATAATAGGTGATCAAGCTTGTTAGGGGAACTTAACATAAGTCGTGAGGTCAGAACAGAGATTTTGTTGGTTTGGCAATGATGGGATGGAAATGTAAGCTATTCTAAGGGCAAGTACAGGTGAATATAGAGCTCCAAGTCATAGAGCATTTCTGTAAAGGTGGATTGGTTAGTTTTTGTGGTCTATGGGGACGTACTTTTGAATTTTAAATAATAATTGCAATTTCATATTTTCTGTATTTTAATGCCATTCAAGTCATGGGAATAATTTTTGAACAGGACGGATCAAGCAAAGACTAAAGATACTCTTCAATCTTCAGATCTTTAATCTGATATTTTCAGATCTACTTAAATACTCATTGGGAAGCATTGTGCACCAAGCTTTCATCTGGGATTATTTTCCTTCTGCCTGAGAGCTCCCTTTAGGATTTCATTAGTTCAGGTGTTCTGGTGATAAGATCCCTCAGATTTTATTTATAGGGCTGTGTTTCTGAAGGGTGTTTTCACTGGTTACAGAATTCTTGGAAGTTATTTTCTTTCAGTGCATTAAAGATATCATTTCTGATACCATGTCTTCTGGTTTACCACGATTGTGTTGGGAGTCTGTTGGTCTTATTTTTGTCATTTGAAAGTATCCTTTCCCCACCTATTAAACCCCCACCCCCGAGGCTTTAATAGTGTTCGCTTTGTCTTTGTTTTCCAGCAGTTGGAAGGTTTCATTTTTGTCTTTGGTTTTCAGCAGTTTTACTCTAATGGTCAAGGTGTGCATTTCCTTGGATTTACCTAACTCAAGGTTTGTAGCACATCTTGAATCTGTGGCTTGATTTCTTTGATTAACTTTGGAAAATTCTCAGCCATTATCTCTTTAGATATTGCTTTTACCCTATTCTCTCCTCACTTCTTCTGGGATTCTAATTCCATATATGTTAACCTGGGTTTCCTATGTTGCTTTTCCTTTTTCTCTCTATGCTTTAACCTGGATATCTCCTCCTGCTGTAGCAACCCTAATACAGGCAGGGATTAGACTATTCCAGATGTAGTCTATGGCCTTCGTGAGGTTGCTCAATGTCTGATTTATTATGCTTACTCCTTTGGTTCAGCCCTTTGGAATCCTGTGTTGTTACCAGGAGCCCTTTTCCTTAGCAGGCCATGACCTTCAGTTTTTACTTGCCCACCTCTGAGACTGCAACTTCTTGGCCTTTTGACTGCTTACAGTAGAATCTGCAAAGGTGTTAAAACAGGAGGTCAGTGTCAGGCTCCCAGAACTCCAGTCATGGCCCTTCAAATCTTTGTGCCTTCGTAGTCCTCTACTCCCTTCAAACAGAGGCTGTGTTACTAATGTTTTCCCCTGGTTATTTGGTTCCATGTTGAGAAAGTTGGTCTGATCTAATCTAGTTTATTATATTGAAGGAGAAGTTCAAGTACTTTTTTAAGGTGGTCTAATTCTAGGTGTTTTGACACCTTGATACTGTGTTCCAACAATTCCAAATGCTGACTTGCCATTAACCTGGCTGCCCTTGCCTATTAGAGGTTTTTGGTCAAGTTATTGGAAATTTTTTCTGTGGCCATAATAAAAGCATCACAGTGTCATATGTTAGCATTTAAAGGTAGAGTTTATAAATTTTGCTTGTTATCTCATTTAATCTTTACAGCAGCCATATGAAGTCAAACATTAAATTGGGTCTATATTAATTTATCTCTAGTTAGTGAAATGAATATTTTGGAAAATGGGGATGGAGTGAAGGGAGTATTTGAAAGGAATTTAGAAGATGAGAATTTTACAAGTCTTGGTGACCCACTGATTGTGGAATGAGAAGGGAGTGATCATTTTTTCTTGAGGAAACTTACAAGAAGGTGGTTCTGCTTTAAAGAAAGGGACTATATTATGAGGAGAATTGAGGTTTGGCAGGGTCAATACTAAATAAAGAAAATTAGTATTGAATTGTGCTCCCAGAAGCGGGGAGTTACTATTGCAGAGTGAAACTATTATTGGACATGTTAAGGATGAGTAGAGAAGGGAAGGAGGCCGGGCAGTGTTGGGGGAGAGCCCAAAGTAATGCAGCTCTCTTTTTCCTTCCCCTGCCCTCCCCCCAAGTCCTATTTATTGAGGGCTTACAAAGTGTGAGGCACAGTGCTTTGTTTGTATATAACATTCTCATTTAATCTTTAAATCCTTTAAGATAGTTACATTGTGATCCCATTTTACAGTCTTGTCCATATGTCAGGTGTTGAAGCCACTGCCTCAAATGAAGTCAAGTGGTGAGGCATGAGGTTGATTGTGAGATCGATGCCTAGAACTGAAACGGAGTGCTTGAGCATTTCAACTTCAACACAACTGGCCAAAAAGTGCATTTTTTTGAAAGCTTTTGTAGGCAGTAAGGGATGGATGAGAGGCTGGATGGGAGGTGGAGAGAAGAGAGCATGGGAAACAGCTGGGGCTACTGCAGTGGAACCAGCAGGAAGAGAGGATGAGGCTGGTGTGCGATTTCAAAGCTAGAAAGGTCAGGACTTGGTGACTGCGAAGATGTGAAAGGCGAAAGAGAGACAAGTCATAAAGAAGCTTTCAAGCCTGGGGACAGAAGTTCCCGCTTACTGCTCTTTCCTCCTCTGTCCTTTGCATTCCTACTCTCCTAACACACCAGGTGGACGCCTCCTGTCCCTTAAGACTCCATTCAGTGCCTGCTCTCAGCCAGGCCTTTCCTGCCACCCCTCACTGCTCCTCCTGCCCTAGGATGTGGCTCTTCCCTCCTGTCGCAGCTTGCCATGAAGGCTGTACTTCCAATACAGTGGTGTGATTCTCTTTTTCTTTCCTTCCTTCCTTTCCTTCTATGTTCTGTAAAACGAACAAACTAACCTCCCACCCCCCAAACACCACCTTTTTTGGGAGAATATGTAAAGTGGGCAAAAGTAGATTAATAATAATAATAATACAGTAATTAATAATACAAGAATAAACTGTTTTGCTTACTCAACATCTGTGAGCCTATTTTTGTCTGCTCCTGTATTTACCAAGCACTGCATTGAGCTTTTTGGGTGCAAGGGTGTTGATTTATTTTATTGCTGTTATCTAATGTGTATTACATACTGAATAAGTGAATAAACAAATGGGAAATCACGGGGCTAGTTGCAGAAATACGTATAAATGAACCAAGTGCACAGCAACCCAGAATGGAAGCCAACTGTAAATGGCAGGATTGTTAGTGGTGATCCTTTTTGTCTTAAAAAAAATGTCTGCATGGGCTTTAGTATATTTCACCTGTCACTACTCTGTAAATTAGTAGTCAGCTTCACAAACTGTGTATTTTGAAACAAAAATAACCAAGAAAGAGAAAATCAACGAAACCTGCTCTATGAAGCTATTACATGTCTATGGGTCCTCATTCTCTGTTAACTTCCTTTTTCTTTGACAATTGCGTGTATCACTTTTTGTCCAAATATTTGCTTGTTAAGGTTCTGCTTGGTAAAGGTTCTGATGAACTATAAAATGCCCAAATATTGGACAGTAGAAGGGAGAGAAGGAGAGGAAACACTTCACTGAATGACTCATTTGGTCTGTGGAGTTGAATATAATAGAGTCCCGGGAAATGACTGCTAGTTTTGGGCAGTAGACAAAAATGGGACTGCACAGAGCTTGGAATTTAAGAGCGGAGCTATGGAACGAAGGTGTACCAGAATTCATTCACTTAGATCTAGGTTGAGAAGTTTTATATTGGGAAAGAAATGCCAGTAAAAACAACTTGCCACCTCATCTCAAATCCAGCATTATGTGCTTAAAAATTATGGCGCTGTGGTCATTAGCTGGCAGTCAGACCTTCCCGGCAGGTTCGCCTCGTGGTAGGGAACTTATTCAGGGCCATTGCTGCAGCATTTTCATCCATCTCTTGGAGAGTCTCTCTCAGCTCTTTTTAGTTATTTGACTATCTCTAATAATGCAGGAAGGTTAGCATGTGCTTAATAATTTTTAAGCTCCTGGGACCAGGCTGGAATTGATTTTATCTGCAATTTGTCCAGTGACAAGCACACTGTTGAAGAAAAATAAATATTGACTCTAATTTTTATTGGATCATGACCAATTATAAATCAAAGCCGTGAAAAGAGTTTAAGTAGCTCTTCCCAATCCCCAGGACTCATAGCTCTCTGTTATCATTTGACCAAAGGTGGTAGCTGGACACCAGTGGTACCCGGGGGTGGTGAGCTTAAGGGAACTTAGCCTTGCCCTTCCAAATAGCTTTAAAATGTGATGTTGCTAAAAGACTAGGGAGAGTAGACTTTTCAGTTTAAATCTCTCCTTCTCTCTCAGGTAGGCCTCCAAATTTAGATTTCATGGATGAATAGGTAACCTTAGTGAGTGATTTGAGACTATAGTACATAAAAATGTGTCAATAGTTCAGGATGACTGATAGCCCCTCTTGTAACCAAAGCCACCTGCAATTTTTTATAGTCCTGAAGCATAAGCCATCTTGAACAGATAATCAATTCTACTGCACAAACAGTCACTTCTGTTTACCAAAGGGGCCACTTTCTTTCCCCAAGCAGGACTGTATAAAAAAAAAAACAAACCCGCCAACCTACATAATCCAAATTATCAAAACTCCTGAAATATTGGAGCACTGTAAGGCCAGCTGTCTGTCTCCTCTCTATACTTTGTTCCTTTCTTCCATTATGAGTTAAAGAATAGGGGAACCATTTATGCAGCTATAATTCAGGTCAGTGAGAACGTCAATGACATGTTCATCTGTATACATGCAAATACACACGCGTGAGTATTTCAGCCCTGGTATTATTTTGTGCCCAGCTTTTGCCCAAAATTTTGGTTTTTAAAGCATTAGAAGAAAATTAATTTTCTCCTTAAAAGAGTATCAGATTGACCCTGGCCTGGTAGCTCAGTTGGTTAGAGCATCGTCCGATACATCAAGATTGTGTGTTCAATCTTTGGTCAGGGAACGTACAAGCATCAACCACTGAATGCATAAATAACTGGAACAACAAATTGATGTTGGTCTGTCTGTCTGTCTCTCCCTCTCCCTCTCCCTCTCCCTCTCCCTCTCCCTCTCCCTCTCCCTCTCCCTCTCCCTCTCCCTCTCCCTCTCCCTCTCCCTCTCCCTCTCCCTCTCCCGCCTTCTCCCTCTCTTCCTCCCCCTTCTCCTCCTCCCTTTCTCTAACTTCCTCTCTCTAAAATCAATAATTTTAAAAATTAAAAAAAATTTTAAAAATTGAAAAAAAGTATCAGATTGCATTGAAATAATAGCTTGTCTACAGCAGGAATTAATTTTTATTCAGCTACTTCTGCATATCATTGAATTAAAAACTGTTTGAGTCTGAATTTGAAATCTGAATTTCATGAGGTGTTCACTAAAAATATTCTTATGAATTAAAGTTTTTTATTAAAGCAGACTTAACTTACAGATAAAAATTTCATCTACTTTTTCTCATCCATTAAAATGCCATTATCCTGTAGAATTATCGATGCTGCATTTCTTATTCATTGCTTCCATGTGATACACACAGTGTCATATTTGCCATTAAAATATTGAATGGTATTCAAACACAGGCGATGTCATTCATTTATCTCACAAATATTTATTGAGCGTTGAGTAGGTGGTGGGACTGGGGATACAGTATTGAATAGAACAGTTAAGGTCCCTGCCCCAGCAGCCAGCTGGCAATTGAGAATGTAGGTTATTAGGAGCTAGTGACTTCAAGTCTAAAATTTTCTTAGTAGCAGTTGGGCCACTAACAAGTAATCTTGAAGGAATCACTAAACCTCCAAATTTCACAAAGGGGGGAAAAATCAATAGTAAATGATTCTGGCTTGTTAGCCATAAAACATTTTTTTCATATCTGGATTTCAACTTGAGACGTAGTTATTACTTAGACGCAGGCACTTTTGTAGTGGAGGGCAGTGTCAGATCCATTGGTGTGTGTCCTTTCCAGTTTCTAGCATACAGCTGAGAAACTACATAAAACGCTCATATATAGACTTTTTTTTGTATTTTTTTTTTTGTTGTTTACCAATTCCAGGTGAAAAGTCAACTTGGAGACACTTTTTTTTTTTTTTTTATGTTAACTGGCCCCTAAAAGGATCCTTCAATGACCTGGCAAATTGCTCCCCATTCTCAAGTCACTATTTTCAGGTGCCTTGATAACCTAAAGCAGTTGTTCTCAAAGTTTGGTTCACAGGCCCCTGAAGTTCCTATGACATTTTAGTGGATCTACAAGGTCCGATATATACTTATAATAATATTAAGATGTTGTTTGCAGTTTTTACCTTATTTCTCTCACATGTGTACCATGAAGTTTCCATTGTACATTTGGAGCCTCTGCCTAACTCAGTGAATCATTTTTTTTCTAAATGACCAGTGATTGATGCTACAGAACTGCACATGGGGAAAGATCAATTGCTAAATAGGTCAATGGATTTTAATATATCAGAGTAGGAAAAGTTCACTGTGGATTTAGAGTCCTATAAAAACTACAGTTGTTGGGTTTGGGTATATTATCAAGGAAAAAAATATCCAAAATTATCTGAAAAGGCTATATAATATTATCCCTCCATTTTCCAACTGCGTATCTATGTAAGAATGGGTTGTCTTTATGTACTTTAACCAAAATATCACAACTGATTGAATGCAGCAGATAGGAGACTCCAGCTGTCTTCTATTAAGCCAGGCATGAAAAACTGCAACGATGTAAAAACAGGGCACTATTCTCACTACATGTTTGGGAAAAGCTAAGCATTATTTATAAAAACTTAACATTTATGTTACTACTAATGGGTTTCTAGAGCATATTTTAATGAATTAATAAATATTAATGATTAGTTTTAAGTTGTAACATGGTAGATATTCATAGATATAACCTACATGTAAGAAAAAGAAAAAGCTCTTTAGAGTCCACAGTAATTGGTAAGATTAATAAAGAGGTCTTGAAATTAACCAGTTTAAGAGCCACTGATGGGAAGGAATGCTTCAGCAAATGCACCTTTGGAAAGTTAAGTGTAGAAGTGAGAATTTGCAGCCGTTACATCGCCTGGGCTGCAGGATCTGCTCCGAGTAATCATTTTGAAGCAGCTTCAGGAAGCTTAGATTGAGTCTCCTTAATGGCTCAGGGCTTCCCGTTCTGTGTGCGGTGACAGGGGAGGGAGACAAAAAACCGGTACAGTAATTTAGTCAGCAGAGTCCATTTTTAATCTCCAATCTCCTGTGTCCCAAAGTCATGAAATCCTCTAGGGCCATTTAAGGGTTTCAAACTACGGGTGCCGAAGACGGAGCCTTTTACAAGGCCGACATGACATTTATTCTTGGAGGTGCAGCTCGCAGCTCCGCATGCTAAAAGGAAATCAAAACTGCTTATCTGAAACATCTTCATCCATTTAGAGAGGAGAAATTCCGCTCGCTCCACCTCCGTCCCCGCAGGAAGCTACACCCAGCTGCCTTCTCGGGCTGGGCTCGTTCTCAAGGTCACCTATGTAATTTTCCCCCAAGCTTCAGTGTCCTTAGTATTCTCGGAGATAATAGCACCAAGCCCATCAGTCATCATTTCCTGGTCCTCAATTTTCTTTTTGGCTTCCTGCAATTTTAATCCCAAGCCTCTGCAATTCCTTTCCATGGAGGCTTAAGTGGCCCCATTTACAACCAATTTTCAGCTAATATTTAATGTATTCTTTTAAGATAAACCCAACTTTCTCGCTCTGCAGGCTTTGTACCTTCGGACCTAATGAAATCAAAGCCCTAGTAGTGGGCTTTGCCACTGATGTTTTTCATTTCACGATTTTTTAAGAAAAATAGATCTTTAGAAATGGGGGGTAGACATTAGTTCCTGATGGGCTAATTTCAGAATCTAGTGCTGTCATTAGTAAAGGGAAAGAAATTACTCTTTCATCTGGGTTGCACATTGCACCGATTTTTACAAAAGGGGGGAGAGAGGGAGAGAATGAAGGTGGCGCAGATGAGAAAAGAAGTCCTACATTTTTCTGGGGGCTGCTTCCTTCTAACGTTTTTGGGCCGTCTTATCTCAGGCCCCTTCTGTAAGCTGATCCAGCTCATGTCAGCCTGATACATGAACCATGCAAAGCTTGTTTCTAAAGAGATTTTAATTCCTGCTTGACAGGCTAGGCTGAAGCCTATGAGCGACAACAGGGGTTTTTTTCTTTTAAACGAGTGAAAGCCACAGTGCACCTGGTATTTCATTGAACACTAGATTTTTTTTTTTTTTTTTTTTTTTCTGGAGAAGGGAAAAAACCCCCACAGTTAAAGAAAGCTAAGCTTTAAGTAATAAAACAGCTTAGTTGGCCAGGAGTCACATACTAAGGAAAGAGAGCCACCATTTTTGGGCCTGGCTTGAAGACTGTTTCTGTCCCTAATCCTCTTTAAATCTTTTAAGGGTTTTATCGGGTTTTTTTGCCGCCTTTCCATAAAATCATCTCATTTCTTTCACTTTTTTCTTACCCTAGTCTGAAATTTCACCCTTCATTAGCCCTGTGTGGTGCAGCATTGGAGTATCACATCACATAAGATAAACGACAACTTCTGACCCAAGATATGTGGGTAAACTGACCATGTCCAGTGTCTTGGGGGGGGGGGGGAGCTAGAAACTGGGATCCATCCTTAAGGATTGTGTGAAGCCAAATCCAGAAAAACAATGAAGTGATTTAGGAGTTGCCTAAATGTCCTCTTGCAAATATAAAATGAGCTCTGTTTTATTTACGACCATAGCAAATTTCAAACAGCTTTCAATTCCCGCCGGCAGTGAGAGTCTCCAGCAACATTAAGGCCCGAAAGCAAGGGCTTGGGCTCTGGTGGTGGAGAGCGTGGTGGCGGGGCCGTGACGGGGTGGTGACAATGGGAGAGCTGTCGTTTGTTAACTGAGCACTGGAGCCAGGCTTCGTGTTCAGCACTTTACATACTCCTTCCTCACCTCATTTGCATGCCAGCTCTGAGGACGCGGGGCTGTCATCTCCGTTTTACGGAGGAGGAGCACGAAACTAGGCCACCAGAAGTTGGAATGACCTGCTTAGTGTCGTGCTTCGTGGGAGCTTCGCGCCAGAGCTGAGACCTTGTTGCACAGAGTTGGTTTCATCAGCTTTTTGACAGAAACTATTTACATCAAGGGAAAAAGAGCCACTTAGGACAGGAGAGTCCAGCCTCATTTGCATAATACTTTTGTAAGCACTGTCTTAATCTTCCCGGCCTGCCGGGGGTGCGTGGCCCTGTTGGCCCTGGGTTGCAGTTGTTCACACTGCGGGACTGGGGTGATTGACGCTGCTTAGGGTGACTTGGAGGAATTTCGGAATATTAGCATAAGGAGCAGTTCCTGGGTATGTGAGCTCTGTTTTCAGTTGAGCATTTGAGTGTTTTGTTGATGTTCTTATGGAAGAGACTGTTCCTTTCTGATTTTTCAAAGGGGGCTTGCTGCGTTCACGGATATACATTCTTCTCACGGGGCCTCACAGTACCCCATGGTTCTCAGTGGACGTATCTTAAAATGGACGTTAGTTATTTGGAGGACATTTCAAAATCGGGAACCTAACGGTGGGATTGTGCCTTGGTGCTCATTGGCTCTGTGACCTTGAGTAAGTCCTGTGACCTTTCTGGGCCCCACTTTTCCCTTCTTAACTCTAAGAGGGTGGGGTGTTCAGTGAGGATATATTAGAATTTCTGCTATGTGCTTTGAAAAAGTTGCACCTTCTTGAAATTTTTATTACTCAATAATATAATAATAATATTTACACTTCAATTCTTGTAAACATAGGAATAATTGTATATCTTACACACATTGAAAGACGAATGAGAAGCCATTGGAAACCAGCTTTAAACTCTGTTTCCCCAATGGCAAGGAAACGAGGTGCTGTGTTGATATATTTAGTCTTAGGGCCTAGGCTATGTTTTTATCAGGTTACTAAATCTCGAAAACTTGTCATTGCCAGCCATCCCTCCTTGCTTCCTTAATTTCTTTCTTTTTAAATAATTTAGTCAAAAAGCCATTAGGCAGGTCTGAGCGAGGAGGCCCAGTGAGGCCAATGAGTAAATATATTGAAGGTAATGGGAACCAGACTTCAGGCTGTCAGAAGACAGTTACAAATATGAAAAGGGAGAAAGCTAGAGTGGACCCTGTGCTGTGAACTGGAATTTGAGATATTGGTGTGAACTGAAGAATTTTCATATGTAAAATTTTATAAATAGAATTTTCAGTATAGAAACAGATATTATAGTATATGTGTACATATATGTGAATATGTACATATATATATATATATATATACACATACATACATACACAAATTAAATGTGTCTATTTACTAACTCTGCTCACTGAAAGGGCCAGGATGTAGTGACATCCCAGTGAATATAAGCACATTTATTGTCCAGATCTTAGACTCTAAATACCAGTCTTTGCTAACAGGGACCATAGATCCTTGGAAAAAATGTCTGGTTCTAGGACTTTGGGAGGGAAGGTGCAAAATGAGTTTTGAATATCTTGTTGTGCAAGAAAATGTAGATGTTTTCAAAGAATAATGGGAAGATGCCAAAAAGACACAGCAGCCAGCTTGAAGGAATTCCCACTAGGCAAACCTGGGAATATTTGAGCATCAAAACAATAATATTATTGTAGATTATAGCCACTAAAACAAACCAGGCACCATGGGGCCATACTGATATATAAAAAAATACATGAATAAGTGGGGGAAAGCGGAGGTTTTTCCTTAAAATAAGATGCTGTCTGAAAAATAGAAAGACTTGAGATTAGAAAGATGGTGATTTAGCGATCATCATCAAAATTCAGGTAAGAAACATCAGCGGATGTTAAAACTAGTGAGTGGAAGTTAGATGAAGATCAGGGTATTTGTGTAATCGCAGAGTATCTGTCCACAAATCCTTATTATCGAGGGCAATACAGTAACTCTTCTGGAGAAACTTGGAAGACTCAACCCTAGTCAAGTAAGTGATCAAAGTTACTGTCACCAGTGATGTGACAAACTGACATCATGTGTCACTTGATGGGATGTAATCAGAACAACACAGCATTAGTTCCCCAAAATGTAATCCTTGAATTTTCTCATGAGAAAACCTGACTCTAGTACCAGTGGGGAGGCGTTCTGCAAAATAAGTAACCAGCAGTCTTCAATAATGTGAGCACAGTGAAGGTCAAGGGAGAGCTGGGCCTTGCAGCAGATACAATGAGACTGAAGAGAGAGGACAACTAAGCACAAAACGTCATCCTGGACCTGATGCTTTGGCTAGAAAGGCCATTATTCAAGTGGTTGGCTCAGCCTGAATAGAATCTCTGGGTGAGGAGAATATGGAAGTTTTTTGAGCAGTTCCTACAACTATTCTGCAAGTTTGAAATTCTTATGAAATAAGTTAAATAAATATTAGCACAGGAAGGCTTAACTTTTAGTGTTTTACTCTATTCTACAAAGTTAAAAGAAATAGTTTCTGAAATCTGTTTTATTTTATATTTTATTTGTATACAAATCTTAATGGATTTTAACCACTAAATCAGACTTTTAGTTTTGGATTTTTGTGAAATTATTGTGTAGAAGAATATAGTTACATGAAATCAGGGCCTTTGTGGGCATGTGTTATGGTTTGTACAACTACACAAATTCACTGAACTTTGAGACAAAAATCGGAACGTTAGGGTGTTTTAGAGTCAACACTATGAAAATCATAATAATGGTGAGGCATTTTAGATTAGTGGGATTATGAGTGACAATTCTGGATTCATACAACCTGGGCTCAAGTCCTGCCTCTGCCAGTTACTAGATGTGTTAAACTGAGCAAGTGAACTAACCTCTCCGTTTCTTATCTTGTTGGTAAAATAGCTAATAATAGGACCTATGTCATGGAGTTATTGTAAGTGCTATTACCAGTAAAGTGCTTAGAGGGTATTTAGTGTAGAGTAAATGCTAGGCAAGTGTTTATTATTATGGTTGTCACTGTGGATGCTGCTACCAACAATATCTATAATTTATGTAAAGACTAGAGAAGCTAGGTAAAGGAAATGCCATTTAGTAGTTGAAAATTTGTTCCCCCCTCACATAGGTGGATGCTAGCATCTTGTACTGATCCTTTATGATGCTTCCCTGATCCCCAAAGCCAACCCCTACCCTTAAGCATACCTTAGGACTTTTTTTTTTACTGTTTTATAAGGCGGAGGCCACACATTTTAAATGTTCAGGAAGGAAAGTGGAAATAAAGACAGGATCAAAGCAAAAGACAAAGAAAACAAGATTGGAGAATCAGAGAATCAAGATCCAAAGAAAAATGTTTACTTTGGCAGAAAGACCTAGGAAATAAAATGACTGCAGGTCTTATTTCAAGTTCACATATTGAATCTCAACATGTTTACATATTTGCAAATGTAAGTAAATTTATTCACCAAATGGAGCCAGCTCACATAGAATATCCCCGAAGGGAGGGGGCTGTACTGCTAGGCAGTGTTGTCCATGATGTATTCAGCATCCTGCCACCTGCTCCGGGCTCTTAAGAACTCCCTGTCCCCAAAGGGTTTTTGGTCAAGTACATGGCGTATAATATATAATCCTTAATAGTGTTAAGCATTATGCATTTTTACTTATTTATACTCTCTTTTCCGAAAATAATTTGAAAAAACTGAATTGTCTATTAACCTAATAATGCTGGTTTGAGCAGTGCCTACAGGGATGGATAATGGGTGACTAATCAGAGAAGAAAACATACTGGCAATAGAAGAGGTGAGGGCTTCACAAAATATATGCTTTCTTTTTTCATTGATTTGGAATTTTAGAACTATACACACATTAGTGGTCAACTAGCTGAGCAAACTCGGGCATAGCTGATCTTGAGAAACATAACACATAGCCCATTAGTTGTCGTTTTTAAAAATTAAACCAGGTTCCCTCCCCTTAATTTAGTCTCTTTTCTCTACATCATCCTAACATGGAATATTTCGAATTTTGGATCACACATATATTTTGAGAAATACTAGCAACCAAAGGGGAATAAAACAACTAGAATTCCTCATACATCTCAGCTTTAAGAGTCTTCGGAGTATTGTATCTGGACATATGTCAAGGCATTCTCTGTAATGATTAAGAACTCAGAACATGCAACCAAAATCCCTGCATTCAAATCCTGGCTCTCGTATGTATGAGTTGCTACATTTCTTTTCATCTGTAAAATAGTGTTGGAAGAAGAAACCAATGAGGTTACATGTGCAATAGTACCTGCTACATAGGAAACTTAAAAAAGAATCATAACTAGTATATATTTGTCTAATAAGTGGAAATCAAACACTTTAGTACTTTTTGAAGACTTGGGACATTTCCATGACCCAGTAGTAACCACACAACACCTTTTTTTATTTCCTTCACACAGTGTGCTGATAAGTCATTGGCTTCTGTCCATAGGTACGATCATCTGGTGGCATCATTCCGTTTTCATATTCCATGGAGATCTAGATCTTGATTTGGACATTTTAGACAAAATGTTCAGTGTCTGACTTGACATCAACATTACCAATGAAGGTAAGCTAATCTTATTTATTTCAAAGCATGGAAAATAAAAACATGTTTGATCGAGAACATACCAAATTAGATTTTGGTTTTTTAATGTTGAAAAAATTACGAAAACCAATTTAAAAATAAAGATACAACGAACAAAGAGAAAAACTTGTTTTCCCTTAAAGTGATGAACAGCTTCATAAAAGACATCTTTCTATCAATTTTTGAAGTCTACAGTACCTAGTTGTTGGAATAATATAAGTACGAGGAAACTACAAATTAAACCAAGAAGCTGCTTACTGCAGGCCTTACAGGAGTGATAAGCTGGCTAGGAAAGCCTTGGAGATGCAGCAGGGAGAGAAATGAGAGCCTCTCACACTAGTCCAGGGATCCCGGAGGCTTGATAGAGGGAACATCTCTTCTGCCCATGTGGTGCCTAAGTCGACTATTTTGTAATGTTAAACATGGAATTTTTTTAAAACCAAATTTGGAAAACGTTCAATAACTGGCTTTCTTTCCAGTCATCTCTTCTCTATAGAGGTCGTTCTTAACTTCCATTCACCTCAAACTTCCTGCCCTGCCCACTTGCTGCTGATTTATCTCATGGTCAGGAGAGAAGCGTTAGACACCAACACCCTTAGCTTCTGCCTCTACAGCCACACAAGCAGGCTGCTCCCGCCCTCTGGGCCTGGGCCCTGATGGAAGGTGGGCCACTCCCCTCAGTCCCCCTCAGTCCCCCTCAGTTCCCTTTTTCTGTGCTCTGGAATCCATATCAGCCTCCACTTTCTCTTCATTATCTACCATTCTTGTCACACTTTCCATCTTTCTTTTCATCTGCTCAACATTTCTTTTTTCTCTTTTTTTAGATGAGATATAATGCATTTGTTTCAAATTGTCCATTTTGAAGCGACAATTCAGTAGTAGGATATTCACAGCATTGCCAGACTCTCACCATGATGTCATTCCAGAGTATCTTCATCACCACACGACGAGACCCCTTACCCATTTATGGTCACTCCCCATCCCCCTCTTCTCCCGGCCTCTGGAAACCACTAATCTACTTTCTGTCTTCTACACATTTGCTTATTCTGGACATTTCATATAAATGGAATCATACAACTTGTGGACTTTTGTGTCTGCTGCCTTTCAGTTAGTGTAATGTTTTCAAGGATCAGCCATGTTCATACATCCTTTTATTTTATTTATTTATTTATTTATTTATTTATTTATTTATTTATTTATTTATTTATTTATTTATTTATTTAAATATATCTTTATTGATTTCAGAGAGAGGAAAGGAAAGGGAGAGAGAGATAGAAACATCAATGATGAGAGAGTCATTGATCGAGCCCACAACCCGGGCATGTGCCCTGACCGGGAATCGAACCCAGATTGCCTGGATCCCAGGTTGACGCTCAACCGCTGAGCCACACCCGGCCGGGCTTCATACATCCTTTTAATAGGTATCAGTTCTTCATTCTTTTTTTATGACCAAATAATACTCCATTTTGGAATGTAGCACATCTTGTTTATTCGTTCATCAATTGATGGACATCTGGGTTGTTTCTACTTTTTGGTTATTTTCAATAATACTACTATTAGCATTCCTGTGCAAGGTTTTGGGTGGATGTATGTTTTCAGTTCTCTTGGGTGTATATCTTGGAGTGAAATAACCGGGTCGTAGGGTAATTCTATGCTTAACATTTGGAAGGAACTGTTCAATTGATTTCCAAAGTGGCTGAATCGTTTTACATTCCCTCTAGGAAAGTATGGGGGCTCTAGTGTTCCACATCTTCCCCAGCCCTTGTCGTCAGTCTTGTTTATTAAAGCAATCTTAGCAGATGCAAAGTGGATACTTCCCTCGTATTCTCTTTCAGGCATCACTTCCTTTGGGGAACTCTCCTGAACACTCCTGACCTCTCCCCTCTTCGGGGGGTGTTGAAAATCCCTCCTGTATATTTCCATAGCACCCTGTGCTTATCCTTGGATCCTCCTCACACTGAACTATAATTGTCTGTTAACTTTATCTCCTCCATTACATGTGAACGTATTAGTGAGAGGAGTAAAATATTATTTTCTGTGGTGTATCCCAGGATTAACACGTGCCCGACACAGTTCTTGAGGTTTATCTTTTTTGGGGGGGAGTGGGGCAAGTGGAAATATTCCTTGGTATTTCTGTATTTGTTAGCTGATACTTAGTGGTCTGGGAGAGAAGATAGGATTTTTTAGCCTGTATGTTTGATTGGTTATCTAGAAAGTTATTTTTTTCTTTACTGTTGTGCTAATACAGTATAGTTCCTTAATTTACCAAGAAGTTGGAAGGAAAGAACTGAGGATACCACAGAGTAGCTCCGTAAGGGGAAAAAGCACCTAGGTGGCTTTAAAAATATAAATCTACTAGTCACTTTTACTTTGACCATTTTAAAAAGCATAACTGACTGAGACTGACTGTCCTTTAAAGAAAATACTACCAGTTACATACACTAGACTAAAACAATTGCAAATGTAGATAGAAGTGAATGAGAGTATCATGAGATTTGTAGACCTTCAAAACTAGTGCTCAATTCTGATGGAGTTTAGTTACAAGTATCAGAAATCTGAGATTCATTAGCATCTGAGTTGAACAGATAGGGATCAGTGCTGGGGTTAAAAGCTAGAAGTAGAATGAAACATAATTAAAGACTTTAAAAAAGTTTGAATTAAAAAGTACACTTTGAATGTTGACTCATACTAAATTATAAAGCCCTGTGCATGAATACAAATTAAAAGACATTAAATTAGTTCTTCTGAGAATTTCTCCCCCAAAATCTTTTTCTTTCAAATCAATATTTAAGTAATTTCATTTCCAGTTGTTTATGATCCCATAAAGATTTGTTTTATTTTAGTGTTTTGGGTTATTCTTAGTTGAAATGAGGTTATCCTTGGACTAGATAGCCATTCCTTTATTTGATAGTGTTTTCAGTGTATTTTTGGAAACTCTATTCAGCTTCTTTGCTATGGTTTCTGTATGCTGCTGGAATGAAGAGGAAATGGAGGAGGGAAAGAGAGAGAGAGAAACAAATGTAAGTTGGCCTTAGATCAGTGAGATAGTATCAAATGAGGCCAAAATGAATTTGGCAGATGCTCTTCTCATGTTTCCCACTCGAGCACACACATATTGTAACTTGGAATACCACTTGCATTTCTTTCATACTTAAAAGACCTTTCTTCAGCTTCAGTAATAAACTTGAACTTCAGATAGGAGCCAGGAATGAAGATTGAGGCTTTTTTAAAAAAAGGTCTAAATGTACTTAGGACATTTTACTATCAAGGGGAGGTTAGTAAATAACGCAGTGGATGTGTTTTAAGTATAGAAATGAAAGTGGGGACGAGCAAAGATAGTGAAAGGGGTAATATCTTCGGTGTCATGTAGGTCTAAGCTTGAATACACATTTTTATCACTGAATTAGGTGCATGACTTCTGAAAGTTAATCTGCCTAGCTTTCCTTATATGTAAAAATGGACATATTAATTTTTATTTTCTAGGGTTGGGATAATGAATGAATTTAAGGACACATAGAAATCACTCAACAATGGTAGCTATTTCAAAATTATCTTATTTACTGGGAAAAAAGTGGCTCAAAAATTCTTAGAAAAAAGGTAGATTTTCTTATCAAACAATCTGTTGACTATTAGCTGGACATTTTATTCTCACGATGTTCAATTTAAATATATTTCCATACGTAAACATGGTGAACAAAGTAAAAAGTGAAAAACCTTGAGTGTTGGAGAAGATAAGCTTGTATAGCCAAAATAGTACAGTACCATGTAGTAGTATGTATTTAATGAAAGTTTATTAAAATTGGGAGTAGAAGGGGAGCCATTATTTTTTTCTTGTGCTATTTAGGTCACTGAAGACAACTGAGAAAATTAGCCTTTATAAAAATGCATAATATCTATATGTCTTCAGAAGAAATATATATTTATCTCCTATATGTTTCAAATATATATTTATATATTTATATATACTTATATATATTTATATATATTTATATATATTTGAGAGAGAGAGATATGTTTAAAATATATCTCTTAATATATATCTCCAAAGGGAAAAGAGTGAGGTAACCTTCTAAAAAGTGTACTCCTATTATTTTTAAAAAATTTCTTTAAGAATGAGTTTAGGTCACAAGGAAGTGCAAAAATAATAGAATTCCCATGTAGCCTTCGCCTAGCTTCCCCTATGATAGTATCTTGAATAACCATAGTAAACTAGGAAATTTCCAGAACTTAAACCATTCTACTCTTTCTAAATAGGAAAAATTCTTTAGTTCTCACTTATTTGATCTGCAATTAAATACACTTTTTGAGGATCGGCACACTTAATGTTAAGACATTTTGAAGTAAGAAACACCCTGGGTTCAGTCTTGGCCCTGCCAGTAACTCATTCCTGTGGCACCCTGAGGACTTTCCTTGGCCTCTCTGATGGTCTGTTTCTTCATCTATAAAAGGCGATATCGCTTCCCTTGCAGAATTGTCGTAAGGACTGGCAGTTGTGTGTGCTAAAGAGCCTTTTCAGTAAATGCTAGTTTCCACTATTGGTCTTTTACTATGTTTTCATCAAAATGGGAAGTAGCAGATCATTATCTTTAACGTGGTACGTGTACTTTTGCACTTTGTGAATACCTGTGAGTTGAAGGACCAGTCGTTGGTAATATGCTAAAACAACTTCATGGTTCCCCTGTGTTCATCTCTTCTTAACGTACCTGCTCCATAGCATATTGGCTCGCCTCCCCTTTCCCCTTGCCTTGCTTGTGCAGCCAGCTCATCTCTCTCTCCTGTTTTTCTACCTGGTAGTCCAGAAGTTATTCCTCTCATTCTACAAATTATGTTTCTTCTCCAGGTGCCTTTTGTTATATGGATTCTACGTAACCTAGTAAGTTTTAGAATTTTGTTTTATTTTAAATAACACCTAGCTTAATTCTGTTTTATGAGTTGATTATAGCCCTAGGCAGAGATACCTCCTTCAAACCCGAGCTCCTGCAACCAGCTCCTGGCTAGCCCTTCACTAAAGCCACCCTCCAGGGAACACTGCTTCCCGTGGTGTGATGGGGGCCGTGGAGTGCGGCTGACCGATGCCTGTGGAGAGAGGGAGTGATGTTCTGTCCCTAAACTTACCCACAGTCTCATCTCTCTACTTGGGCATAGCTGTAAAGGTACAGAGTTCAGTGCCCTGCTCTTTATTGTATTTTTTCATTTCATTTTTCCCAGAAGGGCCTAACTCTATTTAAATACATTTATTTATTTATCATTATTATTATTTTTTAAATATATCTTTATTGATTTCAGAGAGGGGAAAGGAGAGAGAGAGAGAGAGAGAGATAGAAACCTCAATGATGAGAGAGTCATTGATCGAGCCCGCAACCCGGGCATGTGCCCTGACCGGGAATCGAACCCCGATCGCCTGGATCCTAGGTCCATGCTCAACCGCTGAGCCACGCCCGGCCGGGCTTAAATACTTTTAAATGACTATTTTCTGTATTGGCCCAATTAATGTGTTTTTTTGGTAAGAGCTTCTGATATAAGAAGGACCTCAAAAGACAGTTTTCAGTTGATGTGGAATTTTTGTTTACTTTTAATTTTTATTTCTTGAGCTGATGATTGGGACGAGCCAGCGGACTTTCCTAGTCTCTTCTGTAGCTTCTGCTCTACTCGAGCCTAGCTTCCTGCTCTCGTGAAGCCTGAGTAATCTCCTGTTTCCATGGTTTTTGGTTTCATTATTTTGTTCCTTAGAACTTCCACCCTTTTCATATTTTCCACCCTTCCATCTCCAGGAGAGAGACCGTATTTCCTTATGTCTACGTGTTAGTCAAAGGTGCTTAAGGAATGTTTCAAAATGCTCCTTTCTGTTTGAAAGTCTCTCTGCGCCTTAGCAAGTGGCCTATCATTTCCTGCTGCAGCTTTGGCCTTGGTCCGAGAGCCGGCTAAGGGGTGAAAAGTTCACTCTCCGAAAGCGCCGCTGGGGCGGAGTCGGGAGCAGAACAGTCCTGTCCTGCCCTGCCCGGCTGGTGGGAGCCGTGGGGATGCGTCCTGGGAGGCGGCGCGCAGGGCCTTTTTCTCAGTTCTCCTTGATGTTATCGGATTTTTAATGAGGGCGTGGCACTGTTATTCTTCCAGCCTAGATCGGTGTTTTAAAAGTGGAAAGCTGTAACCCATTGGTAGGTTATACAATCACCTTATAAATGGAGATCAGCATTAAAGAAAGGAAATAGAAAAAGTAAACAGAGTGCATTGCTTGTAATAAGAACGTGTTGTTCTATAAAACTTTTGTTTGAAGCTACATGTATGCATGAACATATAAACACGGATTTTCCTAGGGGCCCTGCTTGTGTGTGCACATCTGTGCTTGTTGGCGTTCGGACACTCCCTTTTACCCACAATTCTATTCATTCAGGAACCTAATTTTCAGAGTACCTGTGAAAATTTCAGAGTATCAGTGAATATGTTCTTATAAAATACACGATTTCATATTTTGGATTTATTATACCTGCATTTTAATTTATGTAAGAGTTGTATATCCTATTTTGTTTTTTATTTTCTCCACTCAGGATTATATTTTGAGGCCTATGACATTGCCATATATACATCTCCATTGCATCCAACTGCTCGTGGTATGTTATAGTATCCCCAGAACACTATTTATATTCTCTGCCATGGACGGACTTCCATGTTCTCACCATGAGCAAGGCTGCTGTGCACAGCCTCAGACATGCCCCCTGTTGGAAAATACCAAAGGCCATTTATTTAGGATCTAGACTAACAGAATTGCTGGACCATAGGGCATATGGATACAACTCCAATACTGCAAACAGTATAATTTCACAAGTACTCTCATATTACCACCGGAAAGGTTCACCAGTCCACTCTTCCTCCAGCAACATGAGTGTTTATATGGCCATACTCTTGCCGAGGCTTGCCATTAAGTTTTCTAATTTTTCTTACTTTTATTTAATGGGTACAAAATAATATCTTTTTGTTTTATTTTGTGTTTATCTTACTACTGATGAGTATGATCAGCTTTTCATATGCTTGCTGTCTTTTGGAGTTTTTCCTTCTATAAATTCCCCTTCACATTCATTGCATATTTGTCCACTGGAAGTTTTTTATTTATTTTTTTCTATTGACTTAAGAAGTTCTTTGTATATTCTAGATAGTCTCCAGCAGGTTTTAGACAAGTATTCTGTTAGCCTGTCATTTTTCTATGAACTTGTCCATTATGGTTTTTTTTGGGTGGACAGAAATCTTAATTTTGATGTAATTTAGTGTATCAATATTTTACTTGAGAAGCTTTGTGAAATAAATGATTTTTTTCCTTCTGTTATAAAACTTGTTTTTATTACCTATTATATTACATCTTTTACATTTAGGTCTTTAAATATAAAAGACCATTTGGAGTCCGTGTGTGTGTGTGTGTGTGTAGCAATCCAGTTCTATGTTCCCATAGGGTGCTTGGTTTCCTCAACAAGTTGGTACCATCTTTTTGCTCTGTTGGTCTCATTTTTTAACCACAGTTCCTGCTGTTTTGTTAATAAAGCTTGGTTGTATATATTGATGTCTAAACAAATTAAGTCCTTATTGGTTTTCATTTTCAAAAGTATGTATGAACTTTATCTTTCCATGTGAATTTTGAAAAATCTATTAAGTTCCTTAAAATACAACTGAAATCTTAATTTGGATTGTATTGAATTGAAAACAGAAGAACTAACATCTTTTTAGTAAGGTGTTCCATGCAGGAGCTTTCACTGTCTCTCCATTTATTCTGTCATCTCTGTTAACCTTATTACTGTTTGAATTACTCTAGAGGTATAGGTATTCTTGTTAACACTTGGGGTCAATAGGAGATGAGCTAGATAATACAGATAACCTATAAAATGATTCTAAAATAGTTACAGAAGTGGAAGGGTTAGCAGTTGCTACATTAATACTGTCCTTTGAGCGTATGTTATTTGTGCAAGAAATTTTAGAGCTAATATTAGTTACCCCAACATACTATAAATAAGAATACTAGTCCCCGATGAGTAAATGACTCATTCAAGATTACAGAGCAAGACAGTGAGAGAACCTCAAATTGAAATCAGATTTTCTAATTCCTAGTTCATCACTTTTGCCAACAACCCATGCCCATAATAGCCATTTATCTCTGACATCTTGGCATTTAGTGTATTATTCCCCCCTAGTAGAATTAATGTTACAGTTTGCTTATATATCCAGAGAAATCAGCTGCTTTTCTCGCTGATGCTCACAGAAAGAAAGGTTGACCTGGGAAAGCCATATGACAGAAAGAAACGAATAAAGGCCTTTTGAAGATTGTATTGTTTTCCTATTAATAATGGTGAGTTAGCATTTGGATCCTTGCATTCTAGCTGTGGTTGATAGTCTTTAAAAATCATATACTGTGGTACTTGGACAAAATAAGCGTCACACATTAGCATGTTAATGAAGCGTTAGGGTGCTAAGCATGGCACGCTGAGGGAGGAGAGAGGATCTGTGTTCACGGCTGCAGCAGCCAGGCTGCAGTCAGTGGAGGCCGGGCTCCGGCTGACGGGCAGGACCTTACTCATGCCCGACGTGCACTTCCTTCTGCCCCCCACGGGCGTGGTGAAACTTGGTTGGTGCTGTCTTTAACCCATCTCATGTTCCCCCAAAGAAGTTGGCTTGGGGACGTAAATGAGTGCTCTTCCTCTTTTCAGACAGACAGCAGAACTTATAAGGGAATAATTACAAGATGAAATCCTTTGTTTTAATGACATCAATTGAATAACATTAAAAAGTCAAAGCCCACATGATTTCCCAGCAGTTTAACTTGGCACATTTGAATCTAAATAACATGCCATTTTGCTTCGAGTTTGTCTGTGTAGTAGGGCCGTTGACTTAAAAATCTAAAGAGAGAGAGAGAGAAAGAGTGTGTGTGTGTGTGTGTTTCTGGGGCTAGTCATGTTGGTGGGTGGCAGAGAGAATTCCTGCATGTTTTCTGAAGGTTGGCAAGATGTCAGTCTGCTCTTGTAGCCAATATAGACAGTGCTCTCCCACATAGGAAACCGAAGAAATGCTGCTGAACTGCCATATGGCCCAGTGATTCCAAAGCCACATCTTAGGGCTCAGCCTTTCTTCTGGACTTCAGTTTCTTATTCCACCCACCTGTCAGGATTTCTTTACCCAGCTGTTCCCTGCCTATCGACCCCCGTCAGCTCAACACATCTAAAACCCAGTTCATTGTCTTTGGCTAAAACCCAGGCTTGCTTTGCAGTCCTCTATTTCTGGAGGTGTTTGAAACACTCCCCTGGGCTGGTAGGCTTACCCTTCCCCACGTCTGTCCACCAAGTCCTGACTACTGCTGTGCAGTGTCACTCATGTCTGTGTCTTTCTTCCACTCCTGCCACTGTCCCTTGGTGTAGGTCTAATCACTCACACCTGCAGGCTTGGGCTTTTCTCACTGTCTTTTTGCCAAACCGCCTTGCAAGCTCCTGATTCAAAACTTCCCTTGGTTGGATGTGACCATTTATTATCTATTCTCCTTGGGCAGTTTACTTTACAACTTTTCTGAACCTGTTTTCTAATAACAGTAACAACCTGAAGAATTATTTTGAAGGTTAAGGAGATAGTAAATGCCACGTGCCAAGCATAGTGCCTGGCCTGTAATAGATGCTCATCTGGTAGCACCGTCTGCCTTGGTTTCTTTCAACAGTGATTGATTTCTTTTCCAGCCATACAGCAAGTTCCTCTGTACTGTTTGTCTACCTTGATGGGCCTTTGTGTTTTATACCTAGAAGAATCACCCTAGGGGGAGCGAGTGTAAAGAAAGACCCCAGTAATTCCATAGAATTAAGTTTTTCCTTTGCTGGATAAAGTAAACTTTCTTAGGGCTGCCCCATTTCTGGCCTTGATTTCCTTCAGCCTTGCCCTCACCCCTGCCCAGGACTCAACCTGCTTTGCCCATTACCAGGACCTTAATCCTTATTTTAAACCCTATAAGGCTGCTTAACCCTGTTTTTAGTGCCACAGATTCACTTGCTGAAGGCTTGGCCGCCTCCTGGCCCATTCTCTTCCCCAGCCTTACCGTCCAGCCGTGTAACCCTAAAACGGCCCGCGCCATCAGTCATTTTTTTCCATTCAGTGGACAAATAATGAGCATGTGATTTGTACACTGTGTGAAGCTGTCCCATTTCAACTCTAGTGAATTAAATCAGAGTGGACAGTAGCACACTGACCCAGCCCACTGTGTGGGGGAAACTCTGGTCTCCTTGTCTCCATGACTTCTCCTCCCAGCCCTGCAGCATATCTCCCTGCCTCTGAACCTTCCCAGTCCACCACTGTGGATGCATTTCTCTGTTGCTGAGAAAAGTTTAGTGCTTCCCCATCTACTGTAGGAGAAACTGGGACTTCTTAGCCTGATGTTCAAGGCTTGCCCAATCTGGACTCCTAGTTTCCAATCATGATTCCTAAGCAAATCTCCTTGCCCTGCTTTACCCAGGTCCACCAGATGTGTTTGCAGGGAACTATTTTAGCTTTGTCACAGCTATGTCTGTCTGGAATGACCCTCCTATTCCTTCATGCATTTCAAGACTGAGCCGTATTTCAGTGCACAATTCGAGTCTTGATGCTTGAGGAAGCATCTCCAACTATTCCAGTTAAACTTAACCCTCCCTCCCTTTGAACTTCTCTTTCTTCTTGATGTACCCTTCATTTGGTGGTAGCTTCTGCTTCTCACAGTGCCACTCATATCACTGTGAGTATGTAGGGCCTTGCCATTTGGCTTAAAAGCCCCTTTAGGGGAGGAATGTGGTTGTCTTCCTTTAAAAAAAAAATGTTGCCAGTGTTATAACTGTTCTCAGTTGTTGCTGAAGACGATAATGATATTTGCCATTTTTCTGGGTACTGTCTTTCACAGATGGAGCTCTGTGAAATTAAATGAGATAATACATGTATTATCTCATTTAATTTTCTAATTACTCTGTGACATAAAACATGTGTTTTAAAAGTGCTAATACTGGTGGGAGTCTAGTCTCAAAGGCCTGTCTGATTTGAAAGCTTGTGCTGTTTCCACTCTCCAGTGATGGTGGCCCAATGTGGCAGGTACTTGAAACTTTGCAGTAGAGGCCAGAAAAGAGAGTGAGATTTCTAGTGTGATCTGAATACTTTGGAACCTGTTACCACTGAAAGCACAGTAGAGACAGGGAAAGACTCAAAACCTGCTGCTGAGACTAACACAGACACATGAGAAGTTCTTCTCTGTGTAAAACAGTTTCCCCATCAGAAGATGAAGGGGCAGCCAGTTCAGTTGAATCAGATCATGGGAAATATTGACAAATACATAATTTCATTGGTAGTAATATAACAAATGGATTTTAGCCAGTGGTTTTCAACATTCCCTTAACTTTTTTCACTAAAGCTGTTTACAAGTATGAAAATTACTGATTTTTGACCTTTTTTTGCTTCTATACTTTCTTGGGAACCAGCTTGTTTAGTGGAAAGAGCATGGCTTTACAGCAGGTCCGTATGATTTTAGGTTTATATTGAATATAGGAGGAGAGGGACCTGAGTGTAATTTCTAAATAATTTGTTGGGAAACTGAAGCAATACAATTTTAGCCTTTGAATTTGCCTTTTAACATCCAGCAGGTTATATATTCTTCTGTTATCATTTTTGTGTGTGCTCTTTACAAAGGTATATATTCTTCCATGTTTTCATCCAAATGATTGACCTAGGACATTCATTTATATCCTAAAGAAAAAAATACTAATAAAAGGTTAAGTATAACCTTAGTAATAACAATGATTGGTATTAATTTTTTGAATATACATTATCATTTGCTATAATTTAATTATTGCTATCATTACTTTAAAAGTCCCAACAAATGGACACCAGGTTCATAGAACCTCTGAGTGCTAAGTAAATATTGATGTCAACTTTGGATGCAATGTAGTACAACAGGAAGAGCATGGGAATAGAATTTCTCTGATATTTGGGATGAGCAGTTGACTCGCCTAGGGTCTAGTTTCCACAAAACAAAATTAGAGGGTGAGACGAGATGGTCTCTAAGGTCTCTTCAGTTTAACGTTTTTCAGAATCTGTGATTTTGTGTCCACTTCTGGCCTTGTTAATCTCACCTCCAAAAGAAAACCTAGTGTCTGGCAACATCTGAGGAAATAGAAACAGCACGTTTAGAAGCACTGGAAAGACTATTGGAACAAAGTGGTTATTTTCTTCACTCTGTGTTAAAGATCATCAGGAAATGAACAAGATGCTTGGAAGAGACTCCTCGTTCTATGAAGTTAAACAAACCCCCAGACCTGGATGATAGGATTCTGCCTGTCCAGACATGGCCTAGAGTGAGCTGGAACTAGGGTGGTAACTATCCCACAGCTTTTATAATTTAAAGTAGCCAAAGGCGATCTTATTATAATATGACTAGTAAATACACATTTATTGTTTGCTTTTTATGTGCAGGGCCTTCCATCCAGGATTGACTGAGTGTTAAGTCAGTATTATAATCATCCCTGTTTCTCAGATAAGAAAACTGAGGTTTAGGAGATGTGACTTCTCTGTGGTCACCCACAGACTGGTGGAGCCGCTATCCGGTTGTATCTAATTGTTTGAGCACCGATCCTGGGTGGTTTCCACTGGGCTCATTTCTGTCAGTGCCAGACATTCTGCCAGGGTCTGATTTACAGGCTCCGGCTCTAGCCCTCTGTGTAGTTAACTGCGCATAGTGTGTGTGCTGAAACTCACTACCAGATCTTTCCTGTGTTATGACTTAATTAAATGTTGAATAATAACGAAGGCACACTTCTTTTGGAAGTGTGAAAACACTGTTTACACCTGACAAAATCAACTCACTGTTCTGTCTATCAAGGCACAAGGATGCAAATCGCAAAGTGCTAGACAGAGGCCTTTTCTGTCATTCTTAAAATTAGGGGCGAGTAATACCCGTAGTGTGAAGTGAATATCTTTTCAGTTGTACTTTTCCTTCCCAAAATAATCATGGAGCAACACGACAAGCATTTTCATAATAATTCACTGCCTTTTTTTTTTTCTTCTCTTTGCAGATTTTAGTATGGTATGAAAAAAAATACTGTAATTTATTCATTATTTTATTTTAAAATATTTTAAATTACACAATATTTTAGAAAATGGACTTTTTTTTTTTTTTTTTTTTATATTGGTGCCCCGCTCTCAATTTTTACCTTGGTTCCTAAAGTAGCTGTCTCAGAAAGCCCATTACATATTTGGTCTGTTAAAACTAAAGTGTAATTTCAGTTGCAAAATAATTTTTCTGTTTCAGATTTTTGAACCAGGGCTTAAGCAATGCTTGTTTTGTACTGAGTGGGCCTTCGAGAGCTGTGCTGTCTGCTATGGGAATTACTATCCACAGGGGGATATTTAAGTTTAAAATAAAATATAACATTAAATAAAATTAAAAATTCTGTTAGTTCCTCAGTCAAAATAGCTGCATTTCAGATACTTACTAGCCACCTATTCCTGGAGACTACTGGTTTGGGAAGTGCAGATATAGCACTTCTATCATCTCCAAAGTTCTGCTGGATAGGGATGATCTAGGGTCCTTTTAATGATTTTTAAAAAAGACTTTTATTGTTTTTTTATAAGTAAAAAATTAAGAGTATTTTTTTTTAGAGCGGAGAAGGTTCATAGCAAAACTTAGGGGAAGGTACCGAGATTTCCTCTATACCTTCTGCCCCACACATGCGTAGACTCCCCGTTCTTAACATCACCCACCAGAGTGTGTGTTTGTTGCAGTTGAGGAACCTACATTGATGCATCATTATCACCCAAAGGCCACAGTTGACAGCATTGGTCATTCTTGGTGGTGTACATTTTATGAGTGTGGACAAATGTTTGATCATATGTACCCATCATTATGGGAGAAAGATTTTCACTGCCCTAAAAATCCTCTGCATTCCACCTTGTCATCCTCTCCACTCCTCCAGTCATTGGCAACCCCTATCTTTTTCCTGTCTCTGTAGTTTTGCCCTTTCCAGAATGTCATAGAGCTGGCATCACAGAGTAGGCAACCTTTTCAAATTGGCTTGTTTCATTTAGTAATGTGCACTTAAGTTTCCTCCATGCCTTTTCATGGCTTGATAGCTCATTTCTTTCTAGCTCTGAATAGCAGTCCATTGTCCGCATGTACCACAATTTCATGATCCGTTTTCCGACTGAAGGACATCTTGGTTGCTTCCAGGTTTTGACAATTATGAATAAAGCTGCTCTAAACATCTGTGTGCAGTTTTTTGTGCGGACATGTTTTAAAACATCTTTGGGTAAATATTAATGAGCAGCACTTCTGTTTAGTGAGAGATTGTTTAGTTTTATAAGAAACTACCAAATTGTCTTCCAAAGTGGCTGTACATTTTGCATTCCCACTATCAGTGGTTGAAAGTTCCTGTTGCTCCACAGCCTTGTCAGCATTTGGTGTCAGTGTTCTGGATTTTGTCCATTTTAATAGGCGTGTAGTGTTAACTCATTGCTTTCATTTGTATTTTCATGACATGATGTGGAGCATCTTTTTATATGCTTATTTACTATCTGTTTATCCTTTTTGGTGAGGTGTTTGTTAATTTTTTAACTGGGTTATTTTCTTACTGTTGAGTTTTAAGATTTTTTTGGTATATTTTGGATAACAATCCTTTATTGGATATGTCTTTTGCACATATTTTCTCCCAGTCTGTGGCTTGTCTTCTCATTCTCTTGACATTGTCTTTCGTAGAGCAAAAGTTTTTACGTTTTTGAAGACCAGCTTGTTAATTATTTCTTTCAGGGATTGTACCTTTGGTGTTGTCTCTAAAAATTTGTCACCACACCCAAGGTTACCTAGGTTTTCTCCTATCTTTTTGGAATTTCATGGTTTTGCATTTTACATTTAGGTCTGTGATCCATTTTGAGTTAATTTTTGTGAAAGGTATGATCTTTGTCTAGATTTTTTTTCTTTTTTGCGCATGGATGACCAGTTGTTTCGGTACCATTTGTTGAAGAGACTATCTTGGCTTTATAGTATTGCCTTCTCTCTTTTGTCAAAGATCAGTTAACTATATTTATGGGGGTTTATTTATGGGCTCTCTATTCTGTTGCAGTGATTTTTCTTTTCTTTTGCCAGTACCACCACACTGCCTTGATTACTGTAGCTTACTGGTAAGTCTTGAAGTGGATAGTGATGATCTGCTTTTAATAATCTGTTTATTTGGATTAAGACTGTATGAATTAGGTTATTGCCATAAAAGGTAGCCAGATCTTAAAGCCAACAGAGGTTCTGGTATGGGGAGTGTGCTTTGTAAACTCAGAGAGAGTTCTAATTCCACATAGCCAACTATGTATTATGTTGTTTGCTTTAATATATGTAATAACGTTGGTCACTGTAATTTCACCTTGTTTCATAATTGGTATTCTAAATAACTATAATTTTATTAAATCATTGCATTGCTGGTTTTGATTGGTTGTATCTTTGGCGGGTGGGCCTGGTAAGGAGCAGCCACAGACTCAAACTAATTTGGTGTAAAATCCTAACACAGAGAATCTTAAGTTACTGAACTACTTGTTTAAGTTCATTTTGTAGTCAAGACATTGTCCTACAGAAATTCACTCCCGAAGGCCGCATGGAGTTCAGCAGACTGGTGGCTGTCTGTCCAAGTTCCTTGAGGCAAAGAAAAGAGACAACAGATCTTTGTTCTTTGACAGCCTGATTGAATATATTCAGTCCCGAGGTTTGAATAATTTTTTTAACTAGAGATTTTTTGCACAGTGAATAAAATTTCTTTGGTATGAAATTTAATCCTTATAGTATCTTCAGCGTAATTTTAACACTTGCCAGATCTTTATATCTACTGCCCAACTCTGGGTAGGTGTCCAAATGCCTCTACTATTTGAGATTAAAACTCTACTCTGAATTTCTGATATTTCATCCCTGGTAATAGCTAGGAAGTATAGAAAACGTGTTTCAAAAAAGATACAGAAGATGATAGGTTTTAATGTTTCTCTTGATCTTGGCTTGCTCCCTGTAAGCATGCAATATTTGACCAATTTTCTCTAATTCTTATATTTCTCATTTATTGATTTAACAGTGAATAGAACAATATATAAAAATAATCCACAATCTGCACAATTAGCTCAATGGTAATTTTTAAAACATGGCTGGACAAGCACACCTCAAGAGCTTATATGAAAATGAACATGAAGTTGGAGCAAAATTTTTTCTAACCAGTGCTGGTTGTTCTTTAAATTCTTTTGTGATTCTAAACATCTTCACTTAAAATTATTTGCTGTAAGTTAGCTTAATATATTCTGTTTTTTGCTTTATTAAGGTGCTGTTCTGTTTAGTCTTTTGTTTTTTAACCAGCCCCCATGCATATTATAAGGGTGAAAGAAATGTTACTCACCTCTTGTGCTGTAGCAACCCCCTCCTTGCAGAAACGTGTTTATGGAGAGGACTTAAAGCAGGAATGGTGGGTGGGTTAGTGCCTTCAGTGATGTAATCTTAGCTTCCTGTGTTGGGGAGCTCACAAGGGTGTCAGCTGTGTATCATCCACATTCTTTCCAATTCCAACCCACTCAGGTTAACACTTAGAAAGCTTCCGTAGTCAATGAAGAGTGCGAGCCAAAGAATTGATCCAGTGTATGGCGTCACAATATTTATATCCTCAAAGTTTTCTCTGCTTAAATCATAACCTTATCTCTTGTGATTGCTGTGCTTGAAATTGGCTCTTTCGAAAGTGGCAAATTGTGTAGGTTATATTTGTTTTATAATCCAGTTTGGTTTTCAGTAACTCAAGAAATTTAGTTAATATGATTTCTATTCACTTTCCTCTTTTTGTGTGAATGATTTACCTAGACTTGAATAGCAACTGAGCAACCCTTTTGGAATAAAAGGGTGGAAAAACGTTTATTTTGCAGGATGGTGGTCCTAATGTGTGTGCCTTGTTTGGAGGCTCAGAACAGAAATATAAAACCTGTGACACTAGACAAAGTAGCAGTTGGTGCGTGTTAAGCTGTACTGCTTTCTTAAGGCAAGGAGTTTAGGAGTAAATGAAGGGAGAGAGGCAAGTACAGTATTGACTATTATTAAAATAATACTGTCAAAATTCTAGATGCTTCTCATTCTCTGTGAAAGGAAGCTGTGAGTACATATGAAGGGGAGAAAGGCGATCATGCCAAACTCAAAATCCTTTGTTCTTAGTCCCTGCTTGCTATTATGGTTTTTGGAGAAAACAGTATGTATTTGTATTTTTCATTTCTACTTAACTTGATTTTCTAATCTTCCATATTTGGCCAGCTAGTTTCTGAGAACATATTGTACACATGTTCTGATGCTGTTTGAAGGCCCTTTGAGAGACAAGAGTTGATTGAAAGCTTTCAGTTCTACTGAAGTGGGTGGCCAAAGAGCTGGAGCTGAACAGCTGCCGTCCACCCATTGAACTTTTGTCATTTATAAATTATTTTCCGTGCCATCTGGAGCAAGAATGGTGCCATGGTTTAGAGAAACTCTTTGTGGGGTGCATTCATATCCAGTGCTTATATAATTTGCTTATTACCCCATTCTATTGAAGTCTGAAAACCTTTATTTGCTTGGAGGCTTAAGATGTAAATATATATGAGTGATGTCTTTGAATGTCTTATTAAAGATGCTACCTCCACCCCTACCAACATTCCCTCCTCCCTCTCTCCCTTCCACTGACTACATCCTGCCAGCTTTCAGCTCCAGTGGAAAATACATTAATCCCAGAGTCTCCATGAGGTTTCCTGTTTGATGACATAATCAGAAAATCCTCCTCACATTGCCCTTGGGGTTGCTGCCTGGATGTTATGTTGTCTTGGTGGGCGTAACTCAGCCGTCAAAAAAAAATCAGGCACAGGTCATAAACTCAGAGCCCGAAATGCGTTTATATCATGTTAAAAGAAATAAAGCTGTGGGCATGTCTGCAGCACTGGTAGGGAATTTCATTAAGCTGCAGATTCTCGCTGGCACTGAATGCATTAGCTGGTGACTTCTATGCATATGGCATGAGCTGGTACGATGCCACCAGCAGGAGGTATTTGAACTGCTTCAGAGTAAGCTATTAAACTACATTTTGTACAGAAATACCACAAACTAGACTTTGCTAGCGTTGATTTAAGTTAGATCTCTCATCTTCCCCACTGCACCTGTTTACCTAATGAGTTTTGCCTTTGGTTGTTGATCACAGGAAGCCGGGACAAAGCAAAATACTGGAAAGGGTTAGAAACAGAAGAAGGGGTTACATTTTAAAGTGGAAAAAGCAAGATGGCCTCTGCCATGTAAAATGGGTTATAAACGTTATGAAGTTAAGATATTGTGAGGCCAGAGCTTTAGTAGCTGCCTGAAGTTGGATAAGTAGCTGGGTAAGGAGAAACTGTGATAGAAAAGTTGAACCAAGAATGTGATATTTAGATGCCAAAGGGCATGTACAGCTTCACAAGTTTAGAAGTTATTGGCTTAGGCAATTGAACATATGCTCAAATATGGATTTTTCCTTTGTGATTTGGAGAATTTTTCGTGCTTTTCGTTGCGTTGGTAGGCTGCCATAATCCTCCATTTGGTTGACTTGGATCTGGTCTCTCCTGCCTCGGATCTTGGAAGTCCAGGCTTGATTGGTATTTGATCGGGATGAGAACTGGGAGCAGGCCCCTCGGCAGGGCTTGTACGTTCTAGATGCAAGCTGCCTCCATGACCATTGCTCCTGCTGTACCAGCTTCTCACGTCTAGTTCAGGGTACTGGCAAGAGAGAGGAGAGGTGTTGCCTGTTAGAGTTTCACTGGAGGGAGGAAAAGAGGGCGAAGAGGCTTTCGCCTCAGCCTCAGGGAGTTGAAGGCCTGGGAAGGTGGCACCTTCTCTACCTCTGTGTATCGGAGATGTCATTGGCTTTGCCACATCGTAACCTAGGCAACCGGGTACCTTTCACAGGTGCTGCCCACGCGGTTGGGGAGTCTGGACTACATAACACTAGAATGAAAGAGGAATTGTCTTCCTTTATGGCTGCTGTGAACAGTTTTCTTGGGATTTTATTAGTCACTGCTGGATGAACTCTAAAACTTATAATTCTGGATTTCAGGTTCCGTGATGTGTTTTCTTAATGCTATAATGGCTACATGTCCAATCTGTGAGCAGGTAGTTAATTTGAATATCGTACACCTTGTCCAAGAATGATGGTTCCACCCCACCCCTGCCAGGATCTGAACTATCACATAGTGAATCACTTTTTTTACTGATAACATTTCTTCCAAATGTCATCTGACTTGAGTACAGCTGGTGGCAGAGATTCCACCACTTTTCTAAGTCCATTTAGTCTTTGGGTACCTCACGTGGCTTGTATTGGTCAGAAATCTGTCAAGTTTCCATTTATGGTGACTCTGTGTTGTACCCACTTAGTTAAACTAAAACTGGAATTTGCAGAATCCCTTCCTCACGTAAGTCCCTCGTGTGGTTCTTGGTTGATTTGGGGCACAAGAGACATGCGTGCAAGGTGTTGGAGCTGGAAGGGAAGCAGCGGCCAGTTTTCATGCCCTGAAGAGTGGTGTAGGAAAAGGCAGTGCGGCTCACATGCATTGTCATTCGTCTCCGGGCCCCAGTGCTGCTGTGGAGCTGCACGTGGGTCTCCCTCCTCCCTCTCCTGTGTAATCTCCGCTGGCTTCTCCAGGCCCTAGACAGAGTGTGCAGGTCAGCGCCAAGGCACCTTTTCCACCTCATCAGTGTCGGAGTTGGTTGGAGGCATGTGTTCCCGTCTCCTCTCCTCTCCGCTTCATGTCCAGCTCCTTTCTCAGTGGCCTGGTAATTGAACTATAGCAGATCTTGACCAAACAGCAGGCACAGCTCCTGCAGCTGGCGTAAGATTTAATTCCTTTAATAAATCCTCTAACATATCACCCGCAGTGATATATGTCACTTCCTGAGCAAAATTTAACAAATTATTGTTCTGTTTCTTTCCCCTCACGACATACATATTCTAACATGTGGCATGTATTTGAAGATAGCTGTTGGTCCCTTTTCCTTCCGAGCCATTGTTGCTGTTTCTCTAATTTAACACCTATACTTGCTTCTAGTATTCTTGATATGACATGATTTCTTCTTTCCTCATCATTGTGGTAAGTGCTTTCTAGTTATCCTCTCTCCCTTTATAATCTAGCCCAAATGTTGAATTCTATTGCCCTGGTGGGTGTGAGCTACAGTGAAGGGGTGACTGTGATCTTTTTTATCTAGATACAGGGTGTCCCCCCAAAATGTATATACACTTTAACAGCCCGTAGCTCAATCCTGAAAATGAGATGTATTTTAATAAACACTGCCTTTATAATTATTCAAAGTGTGTGTATACATTTTTGGGGGACATCCTATATATAATGCAGCTTGGTTGGATTAGCAAATTTACCATTTCACAAATCTCTGTGTTGAATGTTTCAGAGCATCTATGTGACAAAATGGTACCCATCTGGATACATGGGGACTCTGTTCATGTCATTTCTCATATATTTCCCCGCACTTCTGTTTGTCAAGGTCTGTTTGGATCCTGCACTTGTAGTTGTTTCCTGTCCCAGGCTTTGGTCAACTTGTGAAGTCAAAAAACTTGAGGTTATATCCCAGCTCTACTATTTTCTAGCTTTCTTATATGAAATGAGTAGCTTAATCACAATACCTCATTTCCCTAATTTGTGAAATGCAAAATAAAATGTTTAAATTCCCTAATAGGAATAGTTATGAAGGTAAAGAGTAATAGTGCATGTAGGTGTTGGGATAACAAAATAATACATTACACAAATATTAGTTTTTATTTAGCAGTCTTAAAATATGATAAGTATTCCTTTGGAAGCTTCATTAAGGTCATTGTTTAAAAAAAATGGTGAAGAAACAGGACCAAGGATGAAACCCTGTCTCTAGGACCTTCCACCGAACGACAGTAATTGGATGTTGCTGCCATTTTGGTTCAAATGTTTATTAGTGTAACAAAATGCCTAGCATTCTGCCCATATTTTAGCCCATATTTTTATATTTTGTGCTGTGTCATGAGAACTTTTGTTAGGTTTCCTACTCAAGTTCAAATATGTTTTGTCCAGCGCATTTCCCTGATCTGCCCGCCTAATAGCCTTGTCAGAGAAGGAAATGAGGTTTGTCTTGTCCCTGTTGAACCCGCACTGCGTGCCAGGACTGTCGATTTCTTTTCGGAGTTGTCACAACCCATTCAACAATTTGCCGAGAATCTTGTCCAGGGTCAGCAGTAAGTGCACTGGTGGTGTGTAGTATTGGGATTCTCTTCGTGTTTTTCTTTCCTGTCTTTTGAAAGCGGGAACTTTATTTTCCTCACCCCCAGTCTTCTGGCACCAATTCTGTTTCTCCATCAGTATTTACAAGAGGGAAATTTGAGAGCAATCAGCTTTTTGTTTGAGTTCAGGTTGCAGTCACATTGGCTCATCTCTTCTTTTCCAAGGTGGTGGTAAATCCCGAGCAGCCATGAGCTGCGTTTATTATGGTAAGTTCAGAATAGTTGAAATCCATGTAATTGGAAGACCTTGGAAATGTGTGCCTAAATATTATAAATGCGTTTTAAGATCTAATGTTGCTTTCAGTTCCCTTATGAAGGCAAAATCAACATAAAAAGCCAATACATTATTAAGGATATTATAATAATACAATTTTATTGCTACGAAACAGCTGGTGGTTTTTTTTTAAGTGAAGAGCCTAATAGAAGCCCATTAAATGAAATTTTTACTTGGCCCTGGTAGTTTAATGTGGACATGGACAAAGGATAAAATGATTCGCTCGTACAGTTTTGTTCAAAGCAATAATACCAATAAAAACTGACTATTTAGCAATTATTATATTCTATGCTATGTATCAGACATTTTACATTTATTACCTCATTTAGTACAATTACTCTACAAAGTAGGGGATTACCAATTTTGGAAATGAGAAAACTGAGACTCAGACAATTTTAGTAAAATGCTTAATAAGTGCCAAGCTGGAATTTGAATCATCTGATTCCAGAGTTGCAGGTTTTTCCATTACACCACAATGTAACTTTGAATGACATTTTCCATGTGACTTCTAAATTTTTTCTTATTTCATATTATGATGACTGTGCCGAGTGGCCTTTAACTTGGGCTGTGTCAGTGGGAATTGTTTTAATAAAGCTATTTTATTAATAAGTTGAGTGATTGTTGAATTTGACTGCTTTATACATTTTAGATTAAAAACATTTACCAGTGAAACAGGAGCTGCCTTTTTCAATTGCTGGTCATAAGTGGAAGTTTTGCTTTATTTATTACAAATCAATTAATGGTCTTTTCCTCTAACACCCCATCAATCAGTCCCTTGACATTTCCATTGATAAGGATACCTCACCGAAAGAAATCAATTGTCCTTTGTCATTTTGACAGGAATTAGCCATAAAGGTGAATTAATCCAGAATGCAATAGGGAAAATACCTGCAGGCTACAGCCAAAACCTAATTTTGTAAAATCAAAATTGTCATAAGAACATTTCACAATCGATGATAATAAAAGGCTTTGCCCCTTGATCCCACAGTAAGGCTTAATTTGCCTCTCCAACATAAGAGTTGAAGCTACTTTTGTTTTTTCTTTTGACCACTCTGTTCCCATTGCCAGATGCTGTGGAAAGGCTCGAGATAGTGCATGCTCTGTTTCCCAAGGCTTGGCTGGAATTTAAACCATTTTAATAGGGAACTGTATAAGAAAAGCTAATGTAATGCCTGAAAAATGTACAGTTGCAGATATGCATGAGGCTGCTTTCTGGCTCTGGTACAAGGTTCCTGTCACAGTGGTCCACAGAATCTTTGCAAAGGAGAATTTTCATTAACACGGGCTCAGCAGAGGAATGTTTGAACCTGTGCGAGCACAGTCTAACCAACAGCTCTCTGCGTACAGTATTACTAATGGCATGTTGGAATGCAGCAACCCCAGAAGCTGCATCTGTGGAATCTTGTTTTAAAGGGTGATTGCAAACATGTGAGTAGTGGCCACGATTATTTCCAAAATTAGTGTGTGCTATTTCCATAGTACTTATGGAAATTTATTTTTAAAGAAGTTTAAAGATTAGACCTTAAGAATCCTCTCTACTTAGCTGTGTGATATAAAGTATTCAGGAAACATTTGTGCTTCTTCTAGTCCATGTTTATCCCCAGGCTGAAAAGTTTAAAACCATTTTTAGCCCCTTCCTATGAGGATATTGCCTAGCACTTTTATTTTTTAACTTAAGTTATATAGGTCAAGTCCTTGACTCTAAACTCATCCAAATAAGGTTTACTTTTGAATCTTGGTGTTTAAATAGCTTTGGGAAAACTGTACTTAACTAAATGGTTTTCTCTACAGTAAGACAGTAAGCATTGAGTGTTTGTTTTTTCAGTTAAAAAAATTTAAAAATATTTTAAAGTTACCACCATTTTTAGAAATAAAGAAGTGGCTTCGTATGCTTGTTTGTCCTATAATGTATTTGGAAACCTTTCAAGAAAAGGTTTACATTTTTATTGTATATAACCTTTATTTTATATATATAAACCTTTATTTTAAAATTAAATTTATTGAGGTGACTGGTTAATAAGATCATATAGGTTTCAAGTGTACATTTCTGTGATACATGATCTGTGTATTGCACTGTGTACCCACCACCCAAAGTTGAATCACCTTCCATCACCATACATTACACCCCCTTTACCCTCTCCTATCCTCCTACATATAAACCTTGATATCAGACATTCTTTTTTCTGGATATTTCTTTAAAAAAATCTCAAATACCAGTCCAGTTTGATTTCCTGTAGGACAAGTTTTAAGATAACTTGTTGATCTCTGTATATGACCCAGTACATGGAAGAGTAAGGGATTAGTATTTAGTTTAGAAATTGTGTGATTTATTTTAAAATGGTGTGATTTTATGATATAATTATACTATCTTCAGTCTCTTTTAGTCAGCACTTTGCTTAAAAAAGGATACTTGCACGGCCGGGCATGGCTCAGCGGTTGAGCATTGACCTAAGATCCAGGAGATCTCAGTTCAATTTCCAGTCAAGGCACCTGCCCAGGTTGTGGGCTTGATCCCCATTGGGGTCATGCAGGAGATAGCTGATCAATGACTGTCTCATCATTAATGTTTCTATCTCTTGCCCTCCCTCTCCCTTCCTATCTCTGAAATCAATAAAGATATATATTTTTTTTGTTAAAAAAAGGTACTTGTGTCTGTAAAAATAAGCAATCCTATAAGTGACTGATATTTTAAATCAACATAGCCATGGTGAATGCTACTATAATTGAATTATGATACTAACATTATTTTAATTCCAAATGTGAGACCATATGCTGAGTCATCAAATAAGTCTCTAATATAAAAGGGATCAAAATCATACAAAATATGTTCTCTGACAGTGGCAAAATTAAATTAGTAGTTAATAATAAAAAGACATCTAGAAAATTCCTCATTTGGAAATTGAACAACATACTTTTAAATAACCCATAGATCAAAGAACATATTTTGAAATGATAATAAAGCATACCCAATATATCAAAGTCTCTGGGAAATGCTACCAAAGCACTATTTAGAGGGAAATTCATTGCTTTTAAATGGTACTGTTTGAGAACAAAGTAAAGTTTTAAAAACATGCAAATATAGTTGGTAAAACTATTAATAAATTTAAAACAAAAATCAAAAGAGTAGTTACCCAACTGATTAGTATTGTGATGTAGGAGGGACCAACAGAGGGACTGCATATGTTCAATTTCTTTAACTGGGTGTCTATTATGGGTTGAATTGTATTCCTCCCAAATGCATGTTGAAGTCCCAACCCTTCAAATACTTCATAATGTATTTGGAAATAAGATCTTTAATGATATGATTGAGTTAAAATAGGGTCATTAGAGTAGGCCCTGATCCAATCTGGCATCCTTACAAGAAGAGGAAATTTGAACACACAATGGAGATTCAGTGACACACAAGAACAGAGGGAAGAGCATGTGAAAGAAGTATCAAGAGGGTGGCCCTCTACAAGTCTAGGAGAGATGCCTCATAAGAATCGAACCCTGCAGGCCCCTTGATCTTGGCCTTCCAGCATCCAGAACTGAGAAAATAAATTTCTGTTGTTTACAACACCCAATCTCTGGTACTTTGTTACGGAAGCCCTGGCCATCCAATATAGTGTCCATATTTTTTTTTAAGTTTTTATTACACCTGTCTTAAATATGTTTGTATCTCTGTAATAATTTATGTCAATTATGAATGAATAAATGGATAACATATTGAAACCAAAAGTTGCTTTTCTGTGTCAGGGCATCCTAATGACATTTTCAGGACCCTAGTTTTAATGTTTAAACTTATGGGAGTAGCTGTGTGTAAATATTTAAAATGTGACAACATTGTCACTTGTGGTAATTTTATATATCTCAAAGTTGTGAGCTAAATGAGACAATCCAGATAAAGCCCTTATAACACCTGCCAGTACAACACGTTAGCTGTGTTACTAGTGCTTCTGCCACTTATAGTGATTATTTTATTGCAGTTGAGTTTTCTTGAAAGGCATAGTCTCCAAAATGAATCTTGCACAGAAGACCTTGTGCGAAGGGTGGTGAGTTAAATTTGTTTGAGAATATAGCTGTTTCCTATTAGCCTGAGGTTAAAACGTTTTGGAGTGAGAGACATTGTGAGTGTCCTCATGGGGATGGACTGTTCTCCCTCCACCTCTAGCATGGTTCTCTGCCTCCAGCTATAGATAATGAGAGACAAATTTCTCCTTCCAGGGCTCCTCTTGCCTTTAGGACCACGTTGGTATGTCTCCCAGAGGAAGCTAGGAAAGGAAAAGAAGGGAGGGGCTGGTGCTGTTGAGTTACTTGGACCTAAGTTTGTGGACCTGAGTGGCATTAGATTTCTGTGTGTGTGACTGTATGTGTCCACCAGTTTATGTGCATTGTTTTGGGAATTATATTGATAGTCAAAATGCTGTTGATTAAGAGATGAAAAGAAGTGTATGTGCAGTGTGCTGTTATTAGAGAGCAAAGGGAATTAAGCAATTTTTTCCTGAAAACACTTCTCACAAATCTCTCTCTTCTTCTTCCCTCCCCTTCTCGCTCTCCCCATCCTCATGCCTAGGATTCTAGAGTTAAAAATGTACTATTTGGATTAAAGACACTGTGGTCTCTTCCAAGAATTTATTTTTATACGCTGAGCATCTTGGAAAGTAAGACCTCGCTCCACATGAGGAATTGATTCATCATATTGCTTTCCCATATGGTCGCTGGACTGAGAGTAAGGATGGGGAGTGGATCCGGAGAGGTGGCCGTCAGTTGGGCTCGGCAGCCCTTTGTCCAGACCATATACTCTCAGGGACTTCACTTCTCTCCAGAGCATCTTAACTTTGTGTTTTCATTTTGATAACAATATAAACTGACGTAAACACATTCTGAATCATCTGAATGGTAATGTTACAACAAGGTCTTCCCAGGAAACTTCAGCACCTGTGTTTACCTTTGTGCCAGACCCTCAGTAGTAGTTTTTGTTTCTGGCTAATGATTGATTTATAAATGATGTGTTTCTACCAGGTTTAGGCTGGATGACACCCTTTTCTGATACAGTTAGAGAGAATCGAGCTATCCTACTGCCCTGTAATGTGAACACTCTGTCCTCAAAAGACTCATGGCGCACGTGGCTCAGCGGTTGAGCATTGACCCATGATCTAGGAGACTGCGGTTCGATTCCCGGTCAGGGCACATGCTCGGGTCGCGGGCTCGATCCCCAGCAGGGGGTGTGCAGGAGGCAGCCGATCAATGACTGTCATCATTGATGCCTCTCTCTCCCTCTCTCTGAAATCAATAAAGACATATTTTTCTTATTTAAAAAAGAATCTTGGCTGTAGCATGAGTACCGTAGTCAGGCTGCAAATGGCAAATTTGTTTTAGCAAATACTCATCTATTGCATTCAATTAATGTTGTGAAATTTTGTTAATTTTTATAGCTTTTCCTGAAATTTTCTTACAACTTTATTTTGGCTTTATAGTTGTATAGGACTTAGAAGCTTAAGGGGTTTATTCCTAGTTGTGTTTTATGTACTTATTTTGAAGATCTAATAAAATAATTTAGGTCAGTCCTGGGAGTATGAGTAAACTTTTGTAGATTCCACAAATTTAATGTTGGCCTGGTGTGTAGCAGAAAATATCAGGATGAGTGCCAGACTGAGGGATGAGGGAGGCCTGGGAAGGAAGGGGGCGGTTAGGATGAGAGCTTTGATGGTTGGGGATGAAGAGGCTTTGGTAAGCTCTTCTGTAGGTGTCTTGGATGAATAAAAGGAACCTAGAACAGGATTTCAATAGGTTCTCCCCAAAACTTGATCAACTTCACAGTTAGGCCTATTGCTGGCACTCTGGGTGAGTCATTAAATAATGGAAGAGCTATCTCAAAATAATTTGACATCTCTCTCCTGGATTATTTCAAAACAAATGCATTTCTAAAGAGATTCATTATGAAAATTGAGGTCAATGATTCCTGTAAAGAAAGGTGAAGTGGTGTCAGAGCCTTTCCATTTAGCTACTGGCAGGTCCACAGGCCAAATGTGGGGTCTCACACTTGCACCGTGAGCAAATGGAATCAGCAGCAGCTAGACAGGAGGGCAGCGGGGCAAGCAGATAGTGTGACTCCCATACCCCATGTGTCTGGTGGAGCCTCATGCTCATGCTGAATTCCTGTGTTTAAGTTGCTGTCGAGATAAGACAATTTTATTTTTATATCCTTTTTGGTTCTTCATTAACTAATCTCACTTTCAGTTGGATTCAGCGATGAAGCAGCTTTATGTCAATTTCTGAGACAGGGATTGTGTCCCCAAGTTCTTCTGTGGTGCACACATATTTGCAGGGAAGGAACTTGAGCTCAATGACCTTATAATCTTTTAATTTAATAGAAGTATAGCCCTAAGTCTAAATAAAAATGCCAAGTCTTTTAAAAATAAACACAGGTTGGAAAGTTACCATGTTGCTGGTTATCTCTACGATATATTACTACATAGAAATAGCAATGACAGCGGGAGGTAAACTATGAGATGCTATGGCTTCTGGGCCTTTTGGCATGTTAGTACGCTGGGCAGACATATCCCGCAAAACTCAGACATTTTTATAATGCTAAGAATTATATCAGACCAGAAACATTTCAGAATCTCACTTGTTAGAATGAATAATAGAATTGCCACTAGATTTCATTAGGGAAGATGTAAAATTGCTGAAGGTTGTATATATGTGTACAACTATTTGTATTTTATCACATGTATTATGTATATAATGAGTAACATTTTATACATAGTATCTTATGTACAATGAGAAACTTTTCAATACATACTGTAATACAAAACTATTTTTATTTTGTGTGTTTACCATTTAATCCATTTTGTTCCTATACCCTGTGGTGGGGAGAGGACCACTGGGTGGAAAGCCAGTCTTTGAAGGAGACAATGCCCTCATGGAGAGCGTTGACTTCGGCAAGGTGATCTGAAGCTGGTTTTAGTTTGCAGATTACAGTCTGCTGCTTCCCCTTTATATCAGCTTCAAACACCAAAAAGCAGTCCTTCTCAAAGAAAAAGAGTAGGGCAGGAAGGGGGGGAAGGGACAAAATGAGACTTGACTATTACAACGTAACAATACTGAAAATTTTATGTGTGAACTTAACTCCAACAAAATTAAGTCACCAAATGAAAAGGTAAAAATAAAAGATATTTTAGAAGGCATGAAACCGGTATGAGATCCAAAGATGATAAAGTGCTGTTGCCCTGGCCAGTGTGGCTCAGTAGTTAGAGCATTTCCCACTTGTGGGTTCGATTCCTGGTCAAGGGGGGTGTACCTGGGTTTTAGGTTCCATCCCTAGCCCCTGGTTGGGGCTCCTGTGGGAGGCAACAGAACATCGTTTCTCCCCCCCCCCTCCACTCTCTCTAAAATTCAATGGAAAAATAAAACCTGTAAACAAACAAAAAAAGGAAAGAGATGCAGAGTTTGAGGTATAGGAGAAGATGGGGAAACAGACTCGGGAAAGAAAGCTCAGATAACGGGAAATGTTACCAAGTAGGTTTGGATTTCAGATATTCTCTTAAATGACACCCATTAAAACTTTGTTAAACTAATTTACATTATTTGATAATGAAAAAACTTTTGAATGTGTTTAAAAAATTTTCAGCTAGAATAAGATAAAAATGTGTGTTCCTCCTGTTTCCCCATAAAGCATTCATTAATGTATTAAATGAAAGAACAATTAAAATCTAGATTTTGCTTTAGCAATGTTTTCCTTTGACTAAGAGACAGAAACTGCTTTCTTGCATGTCCAAAGTGATTCTACATGGCCTGACCTGTTCCTATTGTATGCGATGCTAAAAGCGTGCTTGGATAAAAGCGTAAATACGTACAAATGAATGACAGTGTAGCACATGTTTAACTCCCACAGACATGCCAATATCAGAGTTGTGCTTTAGATTGCTGAGTGGATTTTGCAGTGATGATTTGACTTAGGGATTGCAGATATTTCTTATTAATAAGCTCCTAGAGCAAGCCTTTTCTGTTCCTCTTGCAATAAGTAATGGGTGTGACAGCGTAGAATAGCGCTGAAGGGAACATGGTGGAGGTTTGCATGTGTGCTAATGATCAGCAGTCACAGCCTTTGGGGTAAGCCTTTTTCTTAGATCACAGGGATGTAATAGAGTTAACGTGCATTCTGTGCTTTCTGTACTCAGCAATGCTGAAAGTGTCAAAGTGCTGAAAGTGCCTCCACTGAAATGTCACAACAGCACAGTGGAGTAGATATTATTTTATCCCCAATGGTCAGATGAGGAAACCAGTGAAGCTCAGAGAAGAAATTTGCCCCAGGAACCTTGTATCCTGGAGTTAGCATTTGAACTTAGATCACTTGCTGGAGGGCTTTTAATCAGTCGTCTCTGCTGCTTCTCAAGGACAGGCTTGAAATGCAAACGACACAAGTAAGAGGTGCGTCCCAAACAAGGACCCTTTAATTTGGGGTGACTTATTCAGGAGAAAAGAAAGGTGCCCTCTTATGGAAGCGTCTCAAAGGAGATGGGGTTTTATTTCAAGTACTGGGGGATTAAACTGAATAAAAGATAGATTTTAGCACAGGGAATGGTCTGAACAACCGGGAGCAGATGTCTGTGTAGGACGTGAGGAGGAGATGAACTGGACTGGGCTAGAGGGGAGACTTTCTGGGGGGGGGAACTGGGATGTCAGATCTGCATTGCTCATCAGTTGTGAATGTATGTTGAAGGTAATTAAGGGTAATTTGGGTTCAGATTCTTAAGCCACAGATGCTGAGCTCAGGAGTCTAGAGCAACATTTCCCGAGCTGTATTCTATGCATTGGTATCCCAGGAGGTATCTTGTGAAAATGCATTGCGTGGTCAAATAAATGTAGGCAACACTTGACAGAATTTCTACAGATTTCTCAGAGTCTTGAATTTACTAATTTATACCATGTTTTCCCCAGAAGGAAGAATCTGAGCACAGCATCTTTGTTTCCCTGAGTACCCATGAGCTACTCTGCGTGCTAGTTCTCCGCTTTATGCTTCTGGAAAGCACTGCCTCAGACTGTTCTGTGGGATGAGGCATTGGGAAACATTTCTGAAGAGGGCAAGAATGAGCGCTTAAGTCTGCCTGCAGTTTTAAGTCTCCCAGGCTTAGATCTGAGCAGCTGGGTTTTATAAATACAGAGGACTCCTAAAATTTCATGGAATCCCTAAGTCACGTATTGAAACTAATTTTTAAGTTTTTAAAAATTTTATTTAGTATTTAAAAAAATTGAATTGCTGAGTTTCTGGCTTCTGTGGCTCTCCTTATTGCCATGGGTTTGAAAGACTGTTTCCCTGTTGATCTCATTTATCCATCAGCATTACCTTGGGCGTTAGGAAGAGAAGAGGTGTGCAGCCAGAAAGAGAAACGCATGACCACCCTCGCTTCCTGTAGCATTCTCCGCGCCACCTTGGTGATGAAGAAAGGACTCACTAGGACCTCATGTGATAGATAAGGTCATGGTGAGGCTGAGGCCTTTTCCATCTCTCTGGCAGCTGTTGATAAAGCTTTTAATGCCATTTCTGGCACCCTGTTCTTAAAACTCCTTTCTGACACTTTGGTCCAGTAGAACCATGTGACATACCTAACACTTGTGTTCTTCATTGTCAACTCTGGATGGTCACAGGATCATGGGAGAGCGGATCCAAAACTGTTCCCTCCTCTACCCATATCTGAAATAAAATCACATGGACAATTGCATTTCCTCAGTACATCCTTGATTGCTTTCTTCTCTGTCTTTCAATAGCTATTTTTAGGATGACATTCTCCTCTATGTTTTGAAATAAGGTAACAAGTAAATATCTTAGGTAGAATTAGCCAAGTGAGAACATTTGATCAGAAACACAATTAACTAGTTAGTTGTGAAGGCCTTCAGTTAAAGTGTATTCTTTACAAATACAGGTTAAAACACCAGTTTATAATGAAAGTTGTTGTGCTTACCAAGGATCATGTGACAGATGCTTGTATAGCTCTTTTAAAAACAGATTTAGACCACGATCAGGGAAAATGGGAGAAAAATTAGGAGGGTGAAGTGCAGAAAACATCCCAAAGTTTTCTTAAAAGCAATGCTGCATTTAGTCTAAACTTGAGTTTAAAAAGTGGATAAATGTGCATCAGAAGTGCCGTGTGTGTGTGTGTGTGTGTGTGTGTGTGTGTGTGTACACACAAGATGTTCAGGAGTGAATGTTTACAACTTGGCTTTTAGTATCATTCATTCTTTTTAAAATTTTTTTATTTTATTTTTGGTCACCCTAAATGGTCAAAAATTTCTCTACATCCAACTGGAATCTCTTTTATTTAAACTCTCCTTAAAAAGTGTGTGTCCATGTGTGTATATTGCTATTTTCTTTGGTTTGTTTGTATCTGGTACTCTTGGAGATTTTTGAAATAATCAAGAAACACTTATGTCATAGACAGTGTTTACTGTCTTTCAACAATGGTTTACTTTTTTTTGTTGTTAATAGGACATGTGGTGTTGGAGCATGTATTTGAGAAACAGGACAGACAGCATGGAGGTCGAGTGTGAGGCACTGAAATCCTTCTGCTTAGATTCAAGGCCTGGCTCCACTTTAAACTAAGGATGTGACTTTGGGCAACTCGCTCAGCCTCTCTGGGCCTTGGTTTCTCCTTTTATAATATGGGGTTGGTGGTAATGCTACTTATCACATATGTTTTTTGTAGATATTTAAGAGCTTAGAACAGTACCAGATATATAATAAGTGTTAAATAAATGTTGGCCATTATTACTAAACAAATTACTGGCAAATGTTAGGCACTACTTTTAGATTTTATTGTTTGATAACATAGTTTCCTTCTTATTTTTGGTGGCTTACTGCAGGAGGGGGAAGAAATGAGGCAGGAGGGCAGTGTAATTTTTGTTTGTTTTTAATACACTGGGACATCTTTAACTGGAAGACAAGACTTGATTATGTTTTTACTTGTATGCGGAAGCCATATCTTCTTCCCCAGTTAATGGCATGCTTCAGATCTCTGTTCAGCTGTGGAAATGACTTTTAGATTTGGGTTCTCTACCAGAAGTATTACCGGGAAGGGGACCTGGCCCTGAGCGGGTCTGCCTAGGGCCGGCTGGAGTGTGAGGGTCCCTTGTGCGGGGAAAGATTTCACAGCACCAGCCCAGTTGACTTTGAGAGGACGCATATTAAAGCTGGGGACAGTGACACAAGCAAGGGCTTAGCGTAGAAGAAGCAACAGGAGAGCCTTGGCTGGACTGCTTTAGTTCACTAAGAAGTCAGAGAAAAAGGGGGTTCAGGGGGTTAGCCCGGGAGGGAACCCTTGGAGACAGGTTCAGGGGTTAGCCCGGGAGGAGCTGCCACTGTCCATTGGTCCCCTGGTTGCAAGTCTTCTGGGGTCCCTTAGAGTTTAGGAGATGCACGCCTGAGGGGGAAGAGGGGGGAGGGAAAAAGCACACCCTGGGTTCTTTGTTTCGAGCGTTTTTAAAGGCTGGGAATTAAGGGGAAGATTTTAATAGAATATTCACCAGCTTTTCCAGGTGTGCTCTTTCAGGGTTGTGGACTCCAGTGATTGGTCAGCACCAGGGCAGGGGGTCGTCAGTCATTGCAGCTGGTCCTGGCATCACCCACCTGGTTTTGCTGCTTTTCTGGGCCTGGAGCTGAAACACAACTGAGGCCTAGATGTTATCTCTAGGGAGGCGACCTTCTGTATATGGCTATAAATTGCTCAGCCAGTTTGTTAGCTATCGTCTCAGTTTCCCCATTCCACTTGCTAAGGAATTTCCCTAGCTTCTTACTATCCTGCCTCAGAGGGTTGAAAACAACCTGAGAAAACATTTAGTTTATCATTCCAGTTTGAGAAACCTTCTGTTAACTCTTTGACACTAAAGTTTACAATGTTTGTGGTCCCAAGGAACCATAAACATGTATGTCAATGGCTGTTATTGTGGTTTTCAATGGTGAGGGTGAGGGGGCACTAAAAATACCAGATCCTACATACCTGCTGGTGACATTTGGTTGTTTTGTTTGGTCATGGTGTTAAGTGATTAAAATCAGGTTATTAGTTAACCATAATTTACTTATATAGCTAAATTCCACAGGACTTTTTTTAATGCCATTACTGACCATAAAATTGATAGTTTGATATTTTAGGATGACTTTTGCTTGTTAGATGTTTGTCTTTGAAATAGTTTGAGAAATATGTTCCCTGTATAAGTCCAATGTCATCTCTGAAGTATTTCCAAGTTCTTTGGTTTAGAATTTTTCCTGATAGTTTGCCACGAAGTCAGAAACTGTGATGTGTGCTTGAGAAATTCCAAAACGCTTTCAGCCCATAGCTCCTGAATTCTTCCTCCAAATGGTTTCTCTATGCCTGTTTTATTATTTCAATCTCTTCCCAGGGTGATGACTTCTAACCCTGTCTCTTCAGTCATTAGAGCTCACATTGGCTCTCTTCTCTCTAGAAGGTATTTCATCCAGGTTTTACTATGTCCACTTCAAATTCAGTGTCTTCAGAATCATTTCTCAAACTGTGTCCACTGTCTTCCTTCCCAGGGCCTTAGTAATGACATTCTGATATTCCCAGTTACCGATCCCAGGCAATTCTTAGCTTTCCCCATCCTGTACCCTCTTCATCCACACAGTCGCTCAGATCTTCGCATTTTCCATTAGTACTCTTTCCCCCTAACCATCCCTCTTTCATCTTCTTCCTACCTGGTCAGGAACTCAGGGTTTCATGCCTAGAGTATTATAACAGCTTTTTAACTAGCCTCTGAGACGAAGGTGCTCATTCCTCTCTTCCCTGTGTAGCTTTGTGATGAAAGCCCACAGTATATGTTTCACTCCTGACCTAACACTTAGAGTGGTTCTAAGTAAAGCCCAGACTCCTCCATCAGCTCGTCTTCATTTGGCCCTGCCGTCATTTGCCCTTAACATCTTCTATTCTGTAGCAAGAATTTGTGTTTATGCTGAAGTCATAACTTGCATCACACTGGGCTCTTTCTTCATTTGTTCCAGTCCTTTGGAATCTCCTCTTCCCACATTTCCACTCATGCATCTTTCATTCATGTCTCATGAACTTCAGTTCATATCTTCCCATTTTCCTTTGTATACTTTTCTCCACTTAAAAGCCCATAATCCTGCTTTTTTCTCTCATTTCTTGTCTTGTGAGAATACTTAACTGTGACCTGTCTATTTTTTTAAATTTCCATTTTAAGTTTTTCATGTTTTATATTTTTTACTTAATCAGTTTTTAACTCCCTAAGGACAGATACTATTGCTTATTTGTATTTTTTCCCTTAGAATGATTTATATAGTAGGCACTAAATAAAAACATGTGGAGTGAATCCATGGTTAAAATTTGGGGGAGTCAGCATATGCATGGCTTTGCTTGGGATTGGAGGAGGTGTTATGAGGCAGCCTTCGTGTAAGCACTATGCAAATGTCAGGTGGTGTGATGAATTTTGGGTGTGGTTTGGGCTTCTGTTGATAATGTCCTCCATTCTGGAATATCATCACTGCCTGAACTTCTCATGACCTTTGAAGTTTAAACAGAGACACTGAGAGAGATGTGTTTTCATAACAGGTCTTGCAAATAAGACTTGATTGGCTCTTATGTTTGTTTGTTTATTTACCTATATTTTACTAGGTCTTTATTCACTTTGGATATTTGTTAGTCTAAAAGCTTAAGATAAAGGTACTATTTTATTGTCACCTCTGCCTGCTGTGGTCCCCATTGTAGGGCTAAAGAACCTTATTTGTCTTTACACCCATTGGTTGAGGACAGAGGTTATAGCATAGTCCTTTGCATCTTCACAGTAAACCTTGCTGCCTTCCCACATGTCATCCCTCCCAGACTATCTAATCTGGAATTTCAGATACTGTCCCTCTAAGCCATTTCCACATTTCAGCTAGTATGAGCCATGATAAATTACAGGCTAGAAGGGAAGCTGCTCCACTCTGTAATAGAGCACGGTACGCCTGAGTGTTTTGGTGGAAAGGAACACAGAATCTGTAGCTGATTTATAGCATACATTTTCTTTTCCAGATAGATCTGTGTCCTTATTAACTTTTTTTTCTCACTTCTTTTCCCAGGTGTCCATATTAGTGAACGTATTGGAGCTTTTGCTCTCTTTGTAAATCTGTAGTTACTGCTCTGGCAGAGTCTAATTTGATGTCCTCTGCAACTTTCAAAAATATGCCTTCTTTTCCATCATCAGGTCATCCTTTGTGTCCTCCGCAAATGTCCTTCTCAACTACCCGTGAACCATGCATAGCTGTCCTCTGTTGTCCATTCCACCAGATGGCCTCAAAACTAACAGAAAAGGGAAATGACTAAGGGTAAGAATTTTTTTCCTCTTCTTAGAAAATTTCTAATACGTTTACTTTTAAGTGCTGCCAATGCAAGGTTTTTTTCTTATGAGTGGGTGGTATGAGTATGGTTCCAAAATGTTGTTTTTAGGATATTAAAAGTTTAGGAACTTTTTTGGGGATTCCTTTCATAGTGATGGGTCAGGAGGAAGAAGATGAAAGAGCACATTGTAGATAACTTTTTCAAATAGTTCAAACATTTTTGACATTCTGAGTTTTAGATCTGGGTTCCAGTGACTTCTGGCTGTCACCCTTGGCATGACCCATCAATACCTTAAATTCAGTCTAGCCAAAGACAAACTCATTCTTTCTGTCCTACCAAAACCTTTTCTTCTATGTACTTCAAAGATTGTTCTTGTCATTTACCTGCTGTCCTCGTGCCCTACCAGCCACTCATTCCCTATTCCAATGACCTGCCATGTCTTTTAAATATTTTTCTAATCCATCTCCATTTTCTTATATCCGGTCTCTATCATCTCCAGTCTTGGCTGGTTCATTTACCTTCCTACTGGGCCATCCAGTCTACTGGGGATAATCCTACCTTGCTCCCACTCTCCCAAAAAAGATCTCACTGAGTTATTTTCCTTGTAGGCTAGAGCACAGTTAAAGCTTTTTAACATTCTGTGTCCCATCTGTCTCGTTTCCACAATCTTTCCATACCTGGATCCACTAATTTCTTTGATTTCATGGGTTAGTCCTGATCCCGGTCTTGAGTCAGTCCTGATTGAGGCAGGATGCATGTAAATGTTTTCCATCCCCCTTTTACCTCTTCCCATGTCCAATGGGCACTTAAAATTAAGTGACTATCCTAGATCAGAAATTCAGTGGCCCAGTGATGTCCTCTGAGTTGCTGTCTCTCTCCTATTTTTCGCCATGTGCCATCATTTGGTGGCTGTCAATACCATCTATCTGGTATTGACTTAATCTGGGCTTTTATTGGAGTTCCATTGTGTAAATTTTGGCCAGTTATTCAGTTCAGTAACCTAGCCTTTTTTTTAAGGCTTCAGCTTGGACTTCAACTTCTTCTTGATGGTTGAGGTGTCTTCTGTCTGAATTATTTTTATCAGTACTGGCTGGTGATTGTGACACCCAACAGCACCTGAGAGATGATTCGTTACTCACTGTATTAGTTTCCTGCGACCCCAGTAACAAATTACCACAAATTTGGGGGCTTAAAACAATGGAAATTTAGGCATCAGCATTGGAATGCTTTCTCTCCAGAGTCCTAGGGAAGAATCTGTTTCTTGTCTCTCCCAGCTTCTGGTTGCTGCTGACATTCCTTGGCTTGTGGTTACATCACTCTTATATCTACCTCCATCATCACATTGCCTTTTACTCTTCTGTCTGTAGCCAAATCCCCTTCTGCTTCCCTCTAATAAGTATACTTGTTACTGCATGTAGGGCCCAACTGGCTAATCCAGAGTAATCTCTGTCTGTCTCAGAATCTTAAATTAATCATGTCTGCAAAGTCTTTGCCATAGAAGGAAACATTTACAGGTTCCAGAGATTAGGACTTGCTGTCTTTGGAGGAACTAATTCAGTCTGCTGCACTGTGTTTTACTCGCTTAATTTGGGCCTGCTATTTCTCCTGGAGACCCAAGTCCTGACCATTCCTGAGTCATGGTTAAGCTTGTCACCCCCTTTAGCAGCACTGCTTTATATCTACCTCACGTACCCATAGAGAATTGGCCTCAGCAATGCTGTTCATTTATCTAGAGTCTGTCTCATGCCTGGGGCAGGTGCCACCTCCCCTGCTCTGTTCATTTTGCCTCAGTGTCATATCTTGGATTATAGAAAATATCAAGTCTCTTTTCAAAGTACCATCTTGTGATGCTCCCTCTCTCTCTCTGCCACAAAGACCTCGCAATTCTGGCTCTCCCAGATTGTCCCCATAGTGCTGCACTTAGGACATACCGATTAGGACATACTGAGACATGCCCTGAGACATGGGCTGCTGCTTCCTTACGCAGAAAGCCCTTTTCCTTCTTCCACATGTGGTGAAGTAGTGCTTACTGTGCAAGGTCTCATCCAAGCGTCAGATTCTCTGAAAATTTCTTGAACTGCACCTGTCTCTCCTTTTCCATGCAGACTGAATTACTTACCCCATCTCTTCTTCCTCAGCACTGTTTATACTTGAATCTTAACCCATTGTGTCTAAGTCTCCTCCTTGCTAGACTGGGTTTCATGAGAACCGGGAATAGGATATTTCTCATCTTTTTTATTTTAATCTGACATATGACCCACAATAAGTACTTGATATAATAATATATAATGTAATAAATGTGTGTGTATTTGATCAATTTTAAATTTTCCATAATTTAGACTACCTTAAGATACATGCATATTTAATAATCTATCAATTTCCTGTGGACCCCAAAATAATTGTTTTTTAGCTGGCTTTGTACAGTTCATTTTGGCTTTTGTTTCCAGTGCAAATTGATTAAAAATACTCTAATTTATGTATTCTGCATTTCAGTTTTATTCACTGTGAGGGGGTCATTACACTCAGTCCTCTGGGGAACCAATTTACTTTAATACAAGACTTTACTACACGTGAAAACTACCAGTGTAGTGCTGTCACCTGATTGTCTTTGTGTAGATCTAGACCTTCAAGCAAGAATCTGGAATTTTATTTGTCAAGATTGCTTCTTTTGATCCGTTGGTTATCTGTTGAAACAGTACTGTTGTTTTCTTTTCCCTGGCTGCTTTGTTTGGTTCGAGTGGATCTGAATTTCAGCATTATTTTCCCACCTTTTCCCTGGGAGCTGAGGGCAGAATTGCCCACCGCCTCCCCGGTCTTAAATGTAATGCCCTGTGAGTTATTTGCCCCGTCACACTGCTGGCCTCTGTTTCCTATTTCTAGGAGTTATATAGAGGGTGCTGGTATTTTATTACATTGCATGTCTTATATTTATAAGAAACTCAGAGGGCTTTGAGGATTTTCTTTTTTTGGCATCTAATCTTCTAACAGCTCTCTGAGGTGGTAGCGTGCAGTGTTATCTCCATTTTGCAGATGTTATAACAGAGGTATCACACAACTTGACGCAGGCCCCACAGCAAATCGGGGCTGAGTGGAAGCCATCTCCTCAGTCTTTCAACCTTCGTTTCAAGTGATCGAGATGTCAAATGACTTAATTTTAATTTTAACACCTATTCCATTTTGGTTTTGCATGAAATACTGTCAACACTTACACGGTAGCCAGTGCTCCAATTTTAATATTATTTTTTCCATCTTCTAGATCTTACAATCCCTTCTCTTTTGACACACACAAAATATACTTTGTTATGTAAGTATATAAAATATACTTTGTGTGTATATAAAAATATATTTTTGCCCTGACCAGTGTAGCTCTCTTAGTTAGAGCATAGTCCCAAGCTCCAAAGGGTTGCGGGTTCGATTCCTGTCAGGGCACATGCCCAGGCTGTGGGTTCTAAACCTAGGCTAGGCATGTGCAACTGATTGATGTTTCTCTTTCACAGCAGTGTTTCTGCCTCTCTCTCTTCCTCTCTTCCTCTCCCCCCTCTCCCTCCTCCTCCCTCCCTCTCTCCCTCTTCCTTCTTCCCTCCCCCCCTCCCTCCCTCCCTCCCTCCTTCCCTCTCTCTCTCTCTCATCAGTGATGAACATGTCTTTGGGTAAGGATTAATATTCTCTCTCTCTCTTTCAAAATAATTTATATACAAAATTGGGTTCTGTAAAGGGGTTACTTGGTCAGGGGACTATATGCATATATATGAGATTTCAGCCTTATCAGCTTATTTTATGTTCTGACTAACTTTTTTTGTCAGTTGAACATACTCTATAGGTATTTGCTAGAGATATGAAAATATTTAAAAATACATACAACCCCCGACAGTGGAAAATGAAGGAAAGTAAGAAATACTATAAATTGAACAGCAGGTACTCATTAATAAGTGAAATAAATTTTTCAGTTTAACTCTTCTATGCAAATGACAGTAACCCCAAAGTGAGCTTACACTCTAGCTTTCATATACTTTTCCTCAAACGTTAGGACTTTTTCTCTCTCTCAGAGGACAGTTACTACATTTTTTTGAATTTAAAAGATTATTGCAAATATTAAGTTCTCGATCAGATTTGCCAGAATCTTTGAAGGGAATGTCTCCAGGGGCCTTGTGCCTGCGTTGTAGGGTGTGTGCAGGGCTCCTTTCTTCTTCAAGACTGAATCGGGAATGCCCCACGCTTTTGCCAAGTGGCATTAATTATCCTCCTGCTTCTAGAGCCCTGAGCTGGGAAACCTCCCCGTTTTGGGGTCTCCAGGCCGTGTTGCTTCCCTGCTGTGGGCCTGCGGTGCCGCAGGCTCCCACACGGCTGCTCAGCCCCCAGGCCTCGCCGTGATCTTCCCTAGCTCTGAGAGGGGAGGAGGTTAGAGCACCTCGTGGGGGGTTGCCTGGCGCCACCCCTCGGCTCTGTCAGCCTCTCCTCCCACCCCCTGTGCTTCCGAGCACCACCCAGCTGCAGGGATTTTGCCTTGAAACCATTTGGAGCGGCTGGGACGGAGGCCACCCAGAGCTTCTGGGAGCAGCTGTGGCTGCAGATCTCCTGTTGGCCGGAGCAGAAAAGGTTCTCACTTATCTACCCTGAACACGGGTGGCCACGATCCCTCAGGATAATGCAGTTTCTCACTGTCTGGGGGTGGGAGCTATTGTCCTCCTTCCCAGCTTGTTGTTTGAAGTAGTTTGGTTAGGCTTCCGGCTTTTGCTGACTCACAGACACACACATAAAAACTCCCTCCCTCCCCCCCTCCCTCCCTCCCCCCCATTTAATGGCTTTGGAAATGATTAAGAAGATAACAGATCTCCCTGCTAGGGGGTAACAGCTTAAACAGCAAGTAGGAGGAACTGTTCACACAGGTCCACAAAGTCTGAAAGACTTCAGCCAGCCTTCAGCCAGCCTTCCTCTTTCACTGCTGACTCCATGTCCTTCTCTGGTCCTGTCCCCCCTCCTTCAACATTCGGGCTGAGCCACAAGCCTAAATGTGGCTCGCATACGATGACAGAGGCCTAATTCCCATTGGGCTCCTTTGCTGATGAACAAGTTGAAGGATGCCATTTTTGTGTCCCCGAAGGATAGACACTCCTTCACCTGCCTCTCTCACTTGCCCTGAACTGTAATTAAAATGAATGAAGAGCTTGATTCCTGGTGTGTGCACCTGGACTCTTTGTTGAGTCTCTCTTAGCAGTCGGTGGATTTCTAAAGCAGAAAATCAAGCATATTCACAATAGAAGCTTCTAGTTTTTGAAATTGCATGGACAGGAGTACTGTAATTTTGCAAGATTTGGCAGGCCTTCAATGAGCCCAGTAGCCACAGTGACCGAGACTAAAAATGTAGAAAGCTTTCCTTCTTAATTACTTTTAAATTATGTTAGCACATTCTCAGGGTCAGAACAACAGCTTCCACACTTCGTTAAAGTGATATTTTTTTTCTTGCAATAAAATAATGTTCTTCAAAATAGAACCAGAAACATGGATGCATGGAACAGACTTGCAGAGGTCAGAGGGGAGGGGGTTGCAGAGGACTGGATAAAAGAAGGTAGAGTGGCCGAGGAGCACAGATATACACATATAGCCCATGGACACAGACAACGGTGTTGTGAAGGCAGGGGAGGGGTGGCAGAGGCTGGGTGGAGGTGGGCGGGGGGGGGGGAATCGGGGGTATCTGTAATAGTGTCAACAATAAAAAAATAATGTTATGTTGTTTTAGCATAAAATAGGACTTTTTCTTAATTGAGGAAAAATTGAAAGAGTGTGTAGACAGCCTTCATACCTGGTAGCATTATAAATGTCTTATGATTAGTAATGTGTACTTTTTGGGCACTTGGAAAATTCCAAACATATTAGATCCCCTGTTTTTTGTGGGTTGCTACTTGCCCAACTTAAGTGATTTAACTGATAACATGTGTACCTTTCTCAATGATACTTAGACTAATATAAGATACAAAACTTGTCTCTTTCCTCTATTTTATTGTCATCAATGAAAATACTGCCAAAAGAGATGGAAAACAAAATTTTCTTATGTTTTACAACATAACTCCCAGGGCTGTAGGCCTAATTATTCCTAATAATTTGTAAAAGGGACTCTGTTCTTCAGCCCACCATCAGTTTCTGCACTGTCTTAAAACAAGCCACAGACTACTACAGATATTCTGCCAGTTTCCAGGCCATGGAAGGTTCTGGAAAGTAGATCATTTCCTCTTGGCTGGTAGGTATGATATAAATTTTAGATGTTGTGTGTGTGTGTGTTGTGTTGTTTGTGTTTGACATAAACATATAGAGCTCCTAGTACAGAAATCAGAAACTTCCCATTTCCCTAAGGCTTGTCTCCAGTGCTTGTGCCTTGAATGCAGATTGTAATAAATCAAGGCAGGCTCTGTGTGGAAATGCTGGACATCTCGGCTTGAGTTAGGGTGTTTGTTCCAGGCCTCAGGGGATAAAGACAGAGATGGTTTTCTAGCTTGCCCCGGAGCCCCTGAGCCTTTGCAGACTGAAGCAACTGCCTTTCTGTGCAGGATCTTGCCTGCAGCCGCCCACAGTGTGGGGAGAGAGAGTGGGGAGCAGTGGGAGGAGGGAGATAAATTATTCAGCCTCTGCTAAATGTCAGGCACTGTGCTGGGTGCTCATACATTTCACTGAATCTATACCACAGCCTTGAGAAGGAAGTGTTTTATAAATGATGCAATGCAGACCTTCAGAGCTCAGAAGCTGGGGCCAGACTACCAGGGTTTGAATCATAACTTTGCTACCTTCAAAGTATGTGGCCGCCCATGCCTCAGTTTCCCTATTTGTGAAGTGGGGATAGTAACAGAACCTACTTCAATTGTTTGTGGTTGGGATAAATAAAGAAATAAAGAATTAGAAAGTACTTAGAAGAGCGCCCTGCCATACACTTATTAAGATCAGTGTTTGCTGAATAAATGGAAGAGAAACAGGTTAATGAACCTGCCCAGTTCATATAAATGAGTGTCTGGATTAGGATTGGAACCTGTGTCTGTTGGCTTGAAAAAGGTGATCTTTTACTCCCTCTCTCTTCTTCCTAGTTACCCTTGAGTCACTAAATCCTGAGTCGGGTCTCTTCATTCCTCCTCGCCTTACCTGATCAGGGTGGGTTTGCGGTCCCCATATAACTCTGGTTTTCCCTTTATCTCGTCATAGTAGAGACATTCTAGGGCCTGTGACTCAGCTTAAACATTTAAGGCTGTCCATGTGGGCAGGTGATACGGATTTTCCAAAAGACTCTGGGGTTGAACTGACCATTTTAGTTCCACTCTTGGTCTTTACGGATGGACTAAATAACCATTTGTTATTTCTTTTATTTTTTGTGTGTGTTTTGTTGTTATTTCTTTTTAAAGTTTATTTTTCCATTATAAGTGGACATACAGTGTTGCATTAATCTCAGGCATACAACATAGGGATTAGACATTTATATGCCTTATGAAATACACCACCAACCCCTTTGATATTTCTTACTGTTATTTTGCGTGTTGGTTATTTTCTTCTGTCAAAAATGGAAGCATCTCTCGAGCAGATTCTCTGTCACTCAGTTCTCATTGTACTCGTTCCAGGCACTGACTCTCTGCTGAGCACACAGGTAGTGGCTCACGGGTGTTTGGATTGAGGAAGGAGAGGATCACATTTAATGGCTTTATTCTGTCTCTAAACATAGAACAACATAGGGCAGCTGTTTTTCCTCTTCGTGGTGGCAGGATCAAGAGTTTATGGTGTGGATTTGGGGATTTTTGACATGCCCTTGCTTTGTCTAGCGATTTCTGCTAGGATTTTTGGTTCTAAGCTTATGTCCCTCTATCTTAGGTCTTCAGATGTTGTGGATTTGGCATGAACCTGTGTATCTTCTGCCAGTTTCCCTCTTTCCACTCTCTCTCAAGAAATGCTGCTAAATATGGAGAATGTATTTACACAGTCCTTAGGTGTGACGATGAGGCACATAACATTTGGTCTCCAGTCAGGAAAATATGGAAAGGGGTTTGATTACTCTTGCCTCAGTGCCGCCTAACTCACCCACACACATCCAGTTTACTTTGGACAGGAGTTTCCAATAATGTTAAAATTTATGTAAACTGCAGTGAAGTTTTTCACTGAGGATGCAGAGTCTTTAAGGCAAGACAACACTATTAATAGAATGTGGATGTGTGTGGTTTATTTTTGTTTTCAAAATGGGAATGTTTCTTTGGGGTTTTGGCATGCTCTTTGATATGTTGAAAGATGAGAAAACATCATTTGGGAAACTTAGCACTTATACCATATTAGGAAATTTACAGTGCCTCAGATTTCACATTTAATGTTTTAATTGCCTGGTTTGGTAATAGAAAAATTTCAAGCTTCTCTCTTTCATTTAGAGTTACCACCACTTTTTCCCCCCCTCTCCAGTGGTGGGCTGTTGCCAGTTTCTACCTCCTGCCCCAGCTCCAGCAGGGACTGAAAAAGGAGCTCGTCACGTGTCCTTTGGCATCGATATCATGTTGACTTCTTACGTTTTGGTGTGCGTGTGTGAGATACCACACATGCAGTTGTTTCCTTGTGGTGCTTGAAAATATCTTAAAAGTGCAACTGGAATTGGGTTGTGTTTTTGAAGCTTTTAAGCTGTCTTTGAATAGAGGGTGCTACTCTGAACCTTATGTAAAGTACAGAAGAAATCAAAGAAAGAGCTACCATCTTGGTGTGAGAGCAGTATTGAAGAGACACACCTAGACACTGAGAGAGACAGGGATGGAGAGGAGGCGAGGATAGAGGAAGGTCGATGGAGAAAGAGTAGAGAAGAAAGAGGTTTCGGTTCTATATTCCATGGAGTTTAGGCCTCTGGAAAAATTAAGACCCAAAATAAAGTTGACATTTACTTTTCTTATAAAAACCTTCTTAGAAGAAAACAATAATGAAAGGACTTCTAAAAGTAATTTCTTGTGGACAATAAAATGTGGAAGTAGCAATCTTATATTTCATCTTTACAGTCATACTGAGCCATAGGGCTTAGAAAGGAAATTTACTCTTATCTAGGAATTAAGGCCTTGTCACTAGGCAGCTGAGAGGGGGGATTATTTTTACTTTCCATCGACAGCTCTCTCTAAATATTATTTGCAATTAAAATGTTTATATTACTTTTTAATATCCAAATACAGTTTTGAATTATATAGTAATCCATGTTTATTGTAGGAAATTTAAGAAATACAGAGAGACCTCTGAAAGAAAACTAAAATAACCTATAATTATATAAGCTAGAGAGAATTTTAATATATTTCCATTTAGCATTTATTTCTATGTGCTTATATCTATGTGCATTTTATATATGGAATCACACTGTGTACAACTTTGAATTCTTTCTTTCTGTAACAATAAAATAAAAATGATATTTGATGGTTGTGTTGTAAATCTTGATATGACTATCACAATTTATTTTACAATTTCCTATGGATTTTCTGCTGTACTAATTGTATTGGTAGTGGTGGTTTATCGTGTTAGGTTAAGCAATGCTATGAAGAGCATCTTTGGATATGAATAGTTTTTCCATTATCTTGACTATTTTATCAAGTTAGTGTTCTACAAGCGAACCCCTATGACTTTTTAAGGACCCCTGCACATTTTGGTAAATTGCTTCCCAAGAAAGTTGTATGATCCTAATACTGACATTTCAGAATGCCCATTGAGATGCCCATAAGCCAATACTGACCTCCCTCTTTTTTTTTTTTTTAAGACTTCCCTAATCTGACAGAAAACATAATATCATATTTTTTATATTAATTCATATTTCTTTGTGAATTGTTTGTATTCTTGGAAATTTTATTATGTTTTATTGGCAATTTGCTTATTGGGTTTTGTAAATTCTTTATAAGCACTTTTCTATTTTTCTACTGGGATTTTAATGATTACTTCATTGATCTCTATGACTTCTTACATATTCATGATATTAACCCCGTTTGTGGTTTGACTTATTTCCTTTTTTACACAGACATGAAAATTTTAATTTTTACATGGTGATAAATGCTTTGTAACATCATTTTTCTTTGTTTTCCTTTAGGTTTGATCTTCTCTTTTTTTTTTCCTCTCTCTACTGAATTCGTTTCAGATTTTTCTTTTCTATGTAATCCATTTTTACACTTTTTCACCCTAGCCTACTTTTCCAAATTCATGCCCTGTTTCATCAGGATTTCTTTACTGTTGCCACATTCACATTGCAAATTCCAGTTCCATCTCCGTGCACATGTTTCCACCACTTCACATCATATCCCAGGCTTTTCTTGGTCTTATCTTTTAAGACAGAGCAGTTAGTTATAGTCAATTAATTTTTGACAAAGGCAAAAACATGCAATAGGGTAAAGATAGGCTATTCAATAAACGGTGTTGTGAAATTGGACAGATATGTGCCAAAAATGAAACTAGACCACCTTCATACACCATACACAAGAATAAACTCAGAATGGATTAAAGACTTATAAATGTTAGACTCAAAACCATAAAAATCCTAGAAGAAAACATAGGCACGAAAATCTCAGACATTTCTTATAGCAATATTTTTTCTGATATGTCTCCTCAGCCAAGGGAAACAAATGAAAAAATAAACAAATGGGACTACATCAAACTAAAAAGTTTTTGCGCAGCAAAGGGAACCATCAACAATGAAATACAACCCAGTAAATGGGAGAACATATTCGCCAGTGATACATCTGATAAGGGGTTAAAATCCAACATTTATAGAGAACTTATGCAACTCAACACCAAAAACAACAATCAATCCAATTAAGAAATGACCAAAGGACCTAAATAGGCACTTCTTCAAAGAGGACATACAGATGCCCATTAGACATATGGAAAGATGCTCAACGTCACTAATCATCAGAGATGCAAATTAAAACCACAGTGAGATACCGCCTCATACCTGTCAGAATGGCACCATCAACAAATCAACAAGTGTTGGTGAGGGTGTGGGAGAAAGGGCACCCTCATGCTCAGTTGGTGGGAATGCAGATTGGTGCTGTCGCTGTGGAAAGCAGTATGGAGTTACCTCAAAAAATTAAAAATGGAACTGCCTTGTGACCCAGCAATTCCACTTCTGGGAATATATCCAAAGAAACCCAAAACACTAATTCGAAAGAATATATGCACCCCTATGTTCATTGCAACATTATTTACAATAGCCAAGATCTGGAACCAGCTCAAGTGCCCATCAGTAGATGAGTGGATAAAAAAAATCAGTGGTACATTTACACAATAGAATACTACTCAGCCATAAAAAAGATGGAAATCTTACCCTTTGTGACAGGGCAGCATGGATGGACCTGAAGAGTATTATGCTAAGAAAATACTAAGCCAGTCAGAGAAAGACAAGTATCATATGATTTATTCATGTGGAACCTAATGAATAAAATAAATTAACGAACAAAATAGAAACAGACTAATAGAGAACAGACTGACAGCTGTCAGAGGAGAGGGGTGTTGCAGGGCTGGGTGAAAAAGGTGGACAGATTAAGCAAAAAAAACTCCCTCAGGACTACCTCAGACAGACTACAGTATGGTGATTACCACAGGGACGGGGAAGGGGGAGGTAGAAGAGGGTGAGGGGGGATAAATGGTGATGGAAGGAGACTTGACTGGGGTGATGAACACACAATACAATATACAGATGATGTGTTATAGAACTGTACACCTGAAACCTATAGAAACTTATTAACTGATGTATCCCAATAAATTAAATTTAAAAAAGACAAGAAAAAAGAGCAGTTAGGTCACCTCTTTCAGGAAAATCTTCCTTGGGTACATCAGCATGCACTGACCTGTCCTTATTCTGTCTACCATGCTCATTTTGTACTTTTTATGCACTAATTTTAATCTTTAGTTATATGTTTTGCCACCCTAGGTAGACTGCCAGGACTTGCAAGCAAGGATGCTGCTGTTCTCTGCATACAGTCTTCCCGCCTCGTGTACCCCAGGCACACCTAGAGCAGTTTCCCATGCATAGGACAACTGAGTACTCAGCAAAATGATGTTGATTGATCACTCTTGTGGTTCTTTTTCCATCTGGTTTCCATTTCCTTTTGCTTTTTGACTTCTCATTATTGGTTTTCTTCTTCAGGATAATCACTTGGTATATTTACTTGGGAAACCACGTTCCCTACATACCCCTCTCTCTGGAACGTACCTGTTGCTGTCTTCGTAATGTGTCATGTTCAACTACCACAGAAGCTTAAAGTTCAAAAACTGGCTAGCTAGCTAATTTTCTCATTTCGCATTGTATAACTTTGTTTTCTTGGCAGACTAGTCAATGAAGGATATTTTTTCCATTGCTTTTTCAGAGAGAGTGGAAGGGGGAGAGCGAGCAAGAGAGAAACATCGATTGGTTGCCTCCTGCATCTGTCCTGACTGGGGCCAGGGATCGAACCTGCAACCGAGGCACACGCCCTTGGCTAAGACCAAACCTGGGACCCTTCAGTGGGCCTGTGGGCTCTCTAACCACTGACCCAAACCAGCCACGATGTCAGTGTTATTTTCTAACTCTTAGTACACTTCTTACCTCTCACCTTCTCTGCCAGCTCCCCATGTTTTCAACCCAGACTTGGCTCTTCTGATGTGTGAGTTCCTCCCCACATTTTAGAAAGGACATGGCGTATGAGTGTGAAGAATTTAGAGAAAACGCACTGAATGGTGAAATACGGGCTCTTGATGCATTGGGAGATCAGGAGGAGGGAGATGGATGTGAGTTACTTTATTCAAGAAAGACATTATAGAGGCGGCTGCTTATGGATATTGAAGTATTGGTAAGATTCTCTTGGGGCAGGGAAAGGAGGGAGTACTTAACAGTTACAATGAGAATAAACAAAAGTCTAGGAACTGTGAATAGTGGTGTTTTGTGGAAATGAGCATGGTATATAAGTGGGAAGTTGAGGGTAATAATGTCTAGGCCCAAACTCGGCAACAGGGGAACCTAATTATCTCTAGGAAAGAAGCAGGAGCTCTTCCTCCCTGGAGCACACCTGTGCCCCCCCCGCCCCCCCAGGCTGTCAGCTTTGCCTTTCTCTCTCCTGAGCTCCAAGGGCCCTTCTCTTGTTTCCTGAGCGAGTTCTTCTACAACACACTTCTACCTCTGTGACTTTCTAAATAAACTTTCTCTCATAGTTTGAAGAAAAAAAGAAGTCAACCTATGCTCTAGGTGGAAGCATGCCATGAATACCTAGAGGCCTTCAGTCTCCAGATTCTTGACTGCTGCTGTCCTGTCCCCGCGGTGATGATGCTTCTCAGCACACTTCTCCTTTCTCCTCTAGCCTCCTTCTGGAAATGCCACTCTACATAGGCTTACTAACATGATCACAAAGAATTTCACAAACATTGTCTCATTTGGTGCTTCTTAGATGCTTCTAATGATTATGGGCAGGCATTGCTACATCAACTGAAAAGCAGGAATCTGAGGTTCATCGCAGGCAAGTGACTCTCTTGAAGCCACAAAACTAAGCAGCAGAACCAGACTGTGAGGCTCGACCCCAGATGTGGTCGGTGCTCCCTGTGACCAGTCATGCCATGCCTGCCATTGTGTTCATTCACTCATTCAGTAGTTTTCGGTAAATCTTGAACGACTACCTCTTAGGTGCTGGGCTCTGATTTAAGACAAAGTTGAACAAGTTACACTTCATGCTCCTGCTTCAAGTTGGGTGGGATCATAGACACGAAGCTGGCAGTTAGAGTCTTGGATAACGATGCTGGGATGGGGAAACCTGGGTGCTGTGCTTGTACCTAGAAGAACTGTAAGGCTGAACTTGTTGCAAGGTCTAAGGCTTCTGGGAGAAGTGATACCTGAATTGAGATATTGAGAAAGGGTTGAGTGTTTTTTGCAGAAATCAGTAACATCAAGGACCACAGGTGAGAGAGGATAATGGTAAGTTTGGGGAATTAAGAATAGCTGAATTTGCCTGAAATGTGGAGTGTAAATTGAAGGGCAGAATATGGAACTTAAGAGGTAGACAGAGACCAGGCCATGAGTGCTTTTGGAAAGCACGATTAGATTTGCAATGAGGAACCATTGGAAAGGTTTGGAGCCTGAGGGGCACGATCAAGTGCATGGTGCAGAAGGATTTCTCTGCTGCCGAGGAAAGAATGATCTGTCAACGGGGAGCCATTGGCAGGGGTAACACAGCAGTTCTCTTGTTCAGTCTCTGGAGTAATCTGAAGGACTCGAAAGGGCTTTTCTAGAGCAGAGCTAAACCAGATGGAAAGTGGAGAGTGGAGTTTGCTGTCCTACAAGGTTTGGGTCTCAAGTCCGGAAAATAGCTTAAAAAGCCATCATGTCAACATAGACCCCACGTTCAGACTATGTTTTCCAGCTAGATAACCAAGGCCAACTTCAATTTTATTAAAAGTGTATACTTTTTTCTTTGTCTCCAAGTCATGGGTCTAAAAAAACAAGCTGTTTTTAATTTTTTTCCTAGAAATTTAGAATAATGTTAAAGTATCTATCTGCAGCAAATATAATTTTAAAAAACCATCTGTAAAACACAGAATGTAGCTCAGGAGCTTCTCATTACGGACCAGGTTCACCAATAAGACCACGCTGCAAAGTAAAGCAAAGAAGCTTCTTGAAAATGCAAGTGCTTCTCTCACACGGTCAGCGTGGGGTCAGGCGGGTCAGGGCAGCCCGGCCTTTTGGCTCACAGAGGTGCTTTTTCTACGTAAAGAAAACGCTTTGCTCTTGGAGCCCTTTCTACATTTTTCTCACAAGTACCTCCCTTTAGAGAACATTTCCTGAATTCGTTCCTCCCTTTCCCCCCAAAAGAGGGATGGCAGGTTATTTCCAGGAGCAGTAGAGGGTGGGGGAAGAGACGATGAGGACCTAGGTCCTTGTAGTCCCCGGAGAACTCTGAACTCGCCGTGTCCCCCTTCATGTCCCTCAGGTGGCCTCCGTGTTTCTATTACCTTGGCAGAAAGCATGTGCGACTCCCCTGCCTGCCTTGAAGTCTTGTTGCCATGGAAACTTCCATTCCACACACCTGATTCACACATCACGCTTGGCTGGATCCAGACAGAGGTCACAGACTGGCATTTGCCCTTTGTTTCCCCTTCTTGTGCTTGCCAGGCACTTGAAGACGGACGCGGATAGGCGAGGCGGTGGGCAGGGCTGTGGGTCGGGGAGGCCGTGGGCGCTTCAGAAGCTGACGCCTGTGCAGGAAAGAGCAGAGCAAGTGGAAGAGTCTGTGTGTCCTTTTAAGCTTCTCGTGGCAGCAGAGGCTTTGATCCTATGATGTGCCTGAAGGTAATTTTCCGGGTGAGATGGGAAATGAGTGAACAGATTCCGGACGCCGTTGCTCCTTTGTGCGTTTTCTGTCCCATCTTCACGGAATTGTCCAATAATCTTGAGTTCTGTGAACACATCAGGACTGTGACCTGGGTTTAGGCAAAACATCAATTAAAGCTGTGGACTAAGAATCCAGTCCTGTCATGACACTTGTACCTTGCTTGCCTTTTATATAAAGTATAACATTTTAGAAAGCACAAATAATTTGGTGGAGATTGCCATTCATAAGCGTCGGTACACTGGCTGGAGTACATTTCTGGTTTCCCTCTGATATTTTCTTTTCCTCTAGTATAACTCTTTAACGTATACCTTGGAGAGAAAGACGCTGTTGGAGAGCAGATTATTAACCTTTCCCCTGTCCAGAATGTCTCTTTCATAGGTTGTCATTTTCCCTCGATTCCTGTTTATGAGGCAGAGTCTTAGAAATTAAAGACTTCCAAATTGTGCTGGTAACCAGCCCTCCTAAAACATTAGGTTTCACACCTTATGTGGGTGTAGGTAGTCATCGCTCATGCCTTGGCGATGGAATTAGCCAGCCTGCCTGCCCTGCCTTACCCCCCCCCCCCACCCTTCTGTTTCCTCTAATTTGTTAATAGTCCTCCTATTTAGGTGGCCTTCCCTTACAAAGTGGACCCTCAGCAGCAGCCAGGGACCCTAGTTGGGAGTCCATCAGACCTGAGGGAAAAACCTCATCTCCCTTGTGTTCTTGGACAATTGATTTTCTCAACCTCAGTTTCCTCATTTGTGAAATGGTCTTAATGATACAAGGTTGTTATAAAAAGTGCTATAATTTTTAAAGCACTTTGCACAGTGCTTGCCACATAATGTCTATTGTTATGACTACTTTGCTAGATTTTATAAATAACATTTATAGTATCTGAAAGAAGGCTCTTGCCATCAGTATTGCTAATTTTTGTTGTTACTGACTTTGGTATCAGTGAGGGTAGACACAGGCTAAGAATATAAACGGTGGATTGAAAGAAATAGATAATTCTTACCCAAAATAGCGTGTGCACACACACATTCCCCTCTCTTTCTGTCATTTGTGTGTGCACCCTTGTTCTGTCTTTTGAATCTCACTGCAAGTTCAAGCAGCAAGATGAAAAGGTCGTGCCCTTATTGGAAGACAGAATGCTGTCGTAGAGACTGGTTTAGAGACAGTGACGCTCCGCCAGCATTTCAAGGCAGTCATGCAGGGACTATGTGAATTCCTGTCCCATGATCCAAGGGCCATTCTAATCTTCCTGCCCCCCTGGCTTCTCACCTCTTCACCCTTCCTCTCTTGTTATGTATATTTTTTTAAATTGTGGTGAAATATATATAACATAAAATATATCATTTTAACCATTTTTTAAATGTACAGTTTAGTGGCATTACGTACTTTCACATTGCTGTGGAACCGTCGCCACCATCCATTCCCAGAACGTGCATGTCTTCCCACGCTGAAACTCTCTGCCTATTAAACCGTAATTCCCGATCCTGCTTCCCACCACCCCTGACGACGACCATTCTTCCTTCAGGCGCTACGAATTTGATTGCTGTAGACACTTCACGTTAGTGGGATCGTGCAGTATTTGCCCTTTTGAGACCGGCTTATTTAACTTAGCATGATCAGGGTTCATTCATGTTGTAGCATGTGTTAGAACTTCACTCCTTTATAAGGCTGAGTAATATTCCATTGTATGTACATACCACATTTTGTTTACCTGCTCATCCGCCGATGGGCATTTGGGATTGTTTCCACCTCTTGGCTATTTTGAATAATGCTGCTATGAACACGGGTGTGCAGATATCTGTTTGAGCATACTTTCTTCCCTTATTGTAAAGATGATGAACTGTTAGACCGGATCAGGGTCTTCATTGTGAATTCCTCAGTAGCAGTAAAATGGATTATGCTATGAATATTTCCCCCTTTTTAAAAAAAATGTGGTAAAAAGCAATCTACCATTTTAACCGCCATTAAGTGTACAGTTCAGTAATGTTAAGTACATTCACAAGGTTGTGCAGCAGATCTCTAGGCATTTTCATCTTGTACTGAAACTCCGTACCCATTGAACAAGTCCTCCCCCCTCCCCCCCAGCCCCTGGCAGTCACCACCCTGCTTCCTGTTTCTGTGGGTTTCATTACTCTAGGGACCTCACATAAATGGGATTATACAGTGTTTTTCCTTTTGTGACGAGCTTATTTCACTTGGCATGATATCCTCCAGATTAATCCATTTTGTAGCACATGGCAGGTTTTCCTTTTTAAACGGTGAACAACTCCATCGTATATGTCCCATTTTGTTTATCCATTGCTCTGCCAGTGGTCAGTTGGACTAATATGAAAAATGCTGCAGCGGATATCTCTTTGAGGAGGGGAATTACTGAGTCATATGGTAATTCTATGTTGAATTTTTTGAGAAACCTCCATACGGTTTGCCATTGCTGTTGCACCATTTTATATTCCCAGCAGTAGTGCCCAAGGCTTCTAATTCCTCCACAATCTTGCAACACTTGTTAGTTTTTTATTTTAATTTTTCTCATAGTGGCCATCCTGATGCGTGTGAAGTGATAAAGCGTAGTGATTTTGATTTGCAATGAAGTTTCTTAAAACCGTTTTAAGGAACATATTAAAAGCAAACGGATGGATTGAGGTAATGGTTAAGTTTAGGATGGAGAGAAGCTTGGGAAACTGTGGGGTTCCCAGAGTCATCGTTTCATGTCCTCTGACAATTCCCTGTGTGCCTGGGAGTGTGTGCGCTTGCTCCCCTGCTCTGCTGTCTCCGTCATGGGCCTGGAGGTCAAGCTTGGCCTCCGTGGTGTGGCCTGGCCGACAGTCTGTCGCCCTCTCATCCTTCTGGAGCCCTGGGTGATTAGTAAGCTTTTTCTCACAGCAAATGACTCAGACTGAAATATAGCTCCAGATACAGGGTTATTTCAAAGACCAACGATGTCTCACTCTTTTTTAACTATTTCTCTTGACCATTTCTACGTGGATTTCAAAATATCAGTGCTGATCTTCAGTCACTGTTCTTTCATTGGTTCATTCAACGGCATTAATGAAATACCCAGAATAATTCTGTCCAATAGAAATAGAACACAAGCCGTGTATTTGATGTTACATATTTTCTAGTAGCCGTGTTAAAAACCAGGAAGGAAAACAGGCGAAGTTAATTTTAGCAATACATTTCATTGAAACTGGTGTACCCCAGATATTGTCATTTCAGTATGTAATGAATATAAAAATTGAGGTATTCTACTTTACTTTTCACACTAAGTCTTTGTAATCTGCGGCTCATTTTAAATTTACAGCACTTCTCCACTTGGATTGGCCACATTTCAGGCGCCCAAGAGCCACATGTTGTAGTGGCCAGCTTACTAGACAGTGCGGACCTGGCACGTTTAGCCAAGGACATATGAAGTCCAGAGGTCAGCCCTCAGCCCTGCCTAGTGGGCCAGATGTATCGGTAAAGCACTGAGGGTGGTGTGGAGAGCCTGTGGGAGAGATGGGCCCGGCGGGACAGGAGCCCAGATGAGGGGCTCCCCGAGGCCGGCTGGGGCTGGTCTGCCGCCACGACACCTCATTCCTTTGAACTAGGCCCCCGTGGGGGGGGGGCCCTGAGCTGGAGTTTGGCATGGGCCCCAGTTCATCAGACATTAACTTTTTGCCTCCTGTGTTAAGAGAGACGCTGCCAAGTTTACTTTTAATTACAGGCTCTGCCCTGGCCCTGGGTCTGTGAGCAGGGATTTTAGCACCACAACCTCACTGCTCTCCCCCGGGCCTTTCATCACACAGGCAGGTGGAATCGCGCTCTCCTGGGCCAGGCCGCGTGGGCCAGGCGCACCGCCTGCGTCCTCGGAGCAGCAGAACCCAGGGGATGGTCAGCGTGGTGCTGAGGGAAGGAATATGAACACCTTCCCCTCCGCTCCCCTCTAGGAAGCCACCTCAGCAGCCCTAGTTAAGGGAGAGGCCACTGTCCTCGGATGGGCTTCCCCGAATCCCCCTGTGCCCCCGCCGCCCCTCATGCCCAGGCTCTCGGGGAGCTGCGGGCGCCTGCCCCCAGGGCAGGGCGGGCTCCGCAGCCGGGCAGGCCTGTGCGGCTCCCCGCGGGGGAGGGTGGCCGCGGAGTGTTTACAGAGAGCCAGCCAGGAAGCGCAGGGAAGAGGAGGAGCTGTTTCCACTTATCCTCCCACCTCCTTTGGCTTTCTCTTCTGGCATCGCCTCAGGCCAGAAAAGGGATGGGAATTTGGCAAAGTGAAAGTGTATCATTGTATTTCCCGAGCCCTCCGTCTCATCTCCCTCCCAAGGAAGCCAGGCTGGACTTTTTTGCTACCCAGTTTACTTAACACTCAGAGACTCGAAATTCCTTTCCTCCTGCTGATGTGGAAGAGGCTGGGAAATATGTTCCTTTCCAGGAGATGAGTGATATGGCAGCAACACAGGGTCAGGCGAGGCTAAGGGACCGGGGCCAGAGTCTTACCAAACTCGCAGGCAGCGCTGGGACGGCCGGACATGCTGTGCTCATGGAGAAGCGGTGGCCTTAGGACTCCACACCCTCTGGGTTGGGGGTACCTGGGAGGGTGACAGGATGAGTCCTCCCGAAGACTCTGCTAGTGTATGTTGACATGTTAAAAGATGGACCGATTAATATCGCCAGCCTACTCTAAGGCTCTACTTTTAATTATATTTTTAACTTGACACTGTTAACATAGATTTCTTTGGGGCTTGTTCGTACCTTCCACCCTTAGGAATGAGTTCCACAGTGTAAAGATTACAAGAATCTCACTAATTACCCAATTAACACAGAGGCCAAAGTAAAATATTTCTCTTCCCAGGAAAATAAAGTAAATGAAAGCAAAACAACTGCTCCTCTCATTATTCCAAACTCACAAATCTGCTAAGACTCAGAGTTAACTTTCTTATGTGCTTTAGCAGATAGTAATTTTATTAACAAGAACTGTTACACTGAGAAGTTAACTCCAGGAAATGAAAAGATTCAGACAATGGAAAAGGTCACACCATTTGAATGTCACCCAGGCATACTTCGTATTGGCATAATGAAAGAGAATCACTTTGACCGCTGTGACCTATGGTCATATGCATTCTGGTACCAACAGTATTTTGGTGGTTTTTTGTTTTGTTTTTTTTTTTTTAGCTTTATGAGATGGCTTGAGTGACAGTTTGAGTCCCTTCGGCAGGTCAGGGGACCAGACTGGAAGCTAGCTGGAGTTATAACGCAGGCTGTGGTCAGGCACCATGAGTGACAAGCCAGCGCAGCAAGACTGTGGGCTCTGGGTTTGAATCCTGGCTCCACCACTAATTAGCCCTATGTGAGTTACTCAGCCTCTCTTAACCTCACTAATTTTCTGTAAAATTGGAATTATAAATTTATATTTATGGAGCTTACTTGTATAAGGATGATTCATTTAAAGTACTTAGTCCGTAGTGCCTGACAAATATTAAATTATGAGGAAATATTAATTGCTATTAATACTTAAACTGAAAAATGCTGAGTTTAACTGGCAATATACAGCGGCCCTTGTTTATTTCTAGCAGCAGCAAAGCAGTACATTGTTTGGGTAACACTTGCTTGGGCTCTTTGAAAGATTCTTTAATTATGTATTCTTTTCCTTTGCAGCCTTGCAGGTGTGTGGTGTGTAGGAAAGGCCAGTAATTACCCCTTGCAGATGGAGCTGACCTAACACAGTTTTCCCCATGGCAACCAAAAGAAATAAAAAAATAAAATTAAAAAAATTAAAGGTTACGTAATCGCCGTCACTGGACTGGGAGGAATGTGGAGATCATGAAGTTTTTTGTGGCTTTTGGTTGAAGGTGCTGATGAAGATACAGAGGTCCTACTGAGTAACTGAACAGGATGCTGTTGCTTGCTTTGAAGTGAGTAAACTGGTCAACAGTACAAGTGGGAGGGGAAGTTGAGGTTGAATGAAGGAGGGTCATTATTAATGTTTCCATGGTTTTAGCAGTTTAAAAGTTGGGAGTTTAAGTAAGGTTGTTGGTTGTGGGGAAAACAGCCCACAGACATTCAGACATGGTTCAACTTCAGTCTCTTAGTCTTCATTTTAATCTGAAAATAGGGAGTCGAGGCTTTTGAATAACATAGCAGAGGGTTTGCTTTATAATTTTAATAGTGAATGCTAATTATCGCATGTCCACAATGGCACAAGATGCGGAAAGCTACACTGTGCTTCTCAAATCCCAGTTATCCAAAGATTGTTTTTCTTGGGAGGAGAAAGAATATTACTAGTTTGGGTTACTAATTCTGCTTTTAAAAGGATTTCTACTAATTTTCCCAAAGCCTGCATGGAACCCAAAACATTAACTTTCAGTGAACAGGTGGTGTCTTTCCCCAGCATCCATAAAATGATCTTGAATCCATTCTCTTTATCTCTCTTGTATGAAGATTAACCTAGAAGTCTTTGTTTATTTGATTGGAAGATAGGGTTGACTTTCCCATTGGGGATCTGGCCCTCCTGACTTTAGAACAGGCTTGGAAAAAACTATTAGCCTCCACCTGTCCCTTCCTCCCCCACCATGTATGTTAAATTAAGCCCATGTTTTGTTTTATTTCTTTTTAAAAAATATGTCTTTATTGATTTCAGAGAGAGGAAGGAGGGGGGGAGAGAGAGAGAGAGAGAGGGAGAGGAAATCATCAGTGATGAGAGTCATTGATCAGCTGCCTCCTACATGCCCACTACTGGGGATTGAGCCCGCAACCCCGGCATGTGCCCTGAATGGGAATTGAACCTCCATCTCCTGGATCTTAGGTTGATGCTCAACCGCTGAGCCACGCTGGCTGGATTGTTTTATTTCTAAAAATTAGGTTATTTTCCCCTTCAAAGACCCAAGAGATATATAAAGCCAACTCTACATTTTTAGTAATAATTTGGGGGTAGAAAGAACATGGAGAGTTGAAATCTATAAACTAAAGCCCAATACTTAAAGACCTCTTCTACTTCTCAGCTCTTTCAATGTAAGCAAAGGATGGAAGAGTGAGAGGGCTCAGATATTATCTTCAGTGAGTGCCCATGGTTTGGGGAACTTGGAGTCAGGAATTCTGGATTAGAAGCCAGCCTCTTCCAATTAGCTAGTGGGCACTGGGAAATTTTTGTAACTCCTCTGAGCTCTCCTTTCATCATTTGTCAAATGGAGATAATTTACAGTATTATTTGTGGTTCTAGTAGATGAGATATAATATATGTGAGAGTTTGTAATCTATTGGATAGTCTCTGTATCTCTCTTTGTCTCGCCTGATACAGGGGAGGACGAGGCACAAGCAGCCAGTACCCTGAGCAATTATTTTATATCATTCACCCTAAATTATCAAGAGTGAACTATAAACCAGCAATCTTCATTGTCTGACCTCTATCACTGATCATTGCCCCAGCCCCAAGAGTTGATATTAATAAGGCAAATAACAATAAAAGCAAGATTCATATTCACATTCCTATCTTTTTTGCTCACCTTTTCCCATCCATGATGGTCAGTTGGGGATATTAACCTAGTTCTGACCTGGAGAAGAAGAAGAATAAATGAATCTCAATCTCTCTCCTCCTCCCCCCCTCCCCCCACAATCCTGTATCATCAGTTTCAATCATCATAAATTGTAGGAGCTGGGAATTTCTTTCTTCCCAATACTGGCCTCTTTTACATTGGTAATCTAGGGATCAAACTTTGGATCTCTGGAGGGAGAAGTGGAACAGTGGCAGTTTCCTTTAGCCTCCAAGCTCAGGGGTTTTGCAGTATCTCTGCTCCAAGTTTCTGTTCTACATGGTTCAACCTGGAGCTTAGATAAAGGAAGTCTATATCTACCTTCAGGCACCCTTGCCTTATCCTAAGGTAGCAGAAGTAACTCTTTTCTACTAGTGTTGTCTAATTCCCACTGGGGCCCCCCCCCAACCCTTCTCTTCACTGAAGAGTGGGATGAACATCTTACTGCTCTCAACTGGTTTTGGTTCAGAGTATTGGAGAGTAGCCCTTTCGGTGTGTTTTGGTGGTGCGGTGCACGAGGCATCTCCCTGCAGGCTCCACACTCCGCTGCAACAGCCAGTGCCCTCAGCTCTCCCAGGGTTTGTCACAAGCCTAGTCCCAAGCACACAATCTCTGGTACCAGAGATTCTGAAAAGAAGTTATTTATATCCAACCATGAGAAAGAAGAGAATTGATAGTCTGGTTAAGAAAGATAGACATAGTATAAACATCCATTCCAGTAATGTAATAAAAAGAAATGGGAGTCAAGATTGGGGATTTGGTCATGGCTTTGCCACTAACTAGAATTGTAAAGGTGATAAAGTAACTCAATTTTTATGGACCTCATACCCAAATAAAAAATTATTTTATATTTCAATTTATGAAATAATGTTTTAGCCCGAATTATCGTTAAGATTTCTCTTAGTATTATGATTCTGTTTTTAAGTTCAGTACTTCTGATTATAGTTTATCTTATTAAGGATTGCAATGTTTGTATTTTGTATTACCTAAAAAATATCACATTTTATGCAAGATTGGTCATTGCCATTAACACAACACTCAAAGCACACAAGAGATGAAATATAAAAGTTTCCCATGACTCTGACTGGTCTTCCCTACCTAGTGGGGGAGACTGGTCAAGGACAGTTATCTCCTAAAAGCAACAGAAGAAAATGAGGAGTAAAGAACACATGGTGTCATATCTTTTATTGGGTCTTCAGAAAGAAAACTCGATAATTACAAAATCTGAAAAGCTGAGTTCAAGACTAGATATTCCTTTGGGAATCGCTTCTTTTGGAATCTTTAAAAACAGAATCATCAGATCAGAATTTATTTAGGTATTCCCCAAAGATAATAAGAGGAGGTTAAGTGCCTTTCTAAAATTTGAGTCTCAACTTCAGCCAGTGTTCAGATGCTTCTCTTTAACATAAACCTCTGTTGATAGTTTATGGATTCTTTTCAGAAGAAAGTTAGAAAAATTATCTAGGTGCTTATGAAAGCCAATAGAACTACAGTGGAAGATAGAAATGTTCCCTTGGAACGTTTTATATCTGTTCCTCTGAAAGATGCCTGAACAATGAACCAGCCTGTTCTTGTTCTTGTTTTAAAGTAAACAGATGTGTAGACTTGTAGTTGGCTCCTGATGAACCATCCATGAAGCCATTTAAGGCCTGAGCTTTGCATTGGTATTGGACCAACTGAATAAAAGCTGTTTATAACCTTGTTATACCTTTCCAACATAAACAGTATCTCTTACATAAATCATTTTTATATTAGTTTATATATAGTATCATGTGGGAACTTTTTCTCTCACATTTTGTCTGATCTGGATTTCACGCTAAGCATACATGTCCCCTGCCAGTGGTGGTCTAGGTTATCTTTTAACATACCCAAAGGGCATAAGCCCAAGTTACTTATTTTACACTTGTCAAGGGATAGCACTTATTACTCTGTTCTAATTAGGGCTCACAGTATTTTTTAGAAGTTGTTTCCGTTTGCTACCCATGTATACAGGCATGCCCTTTAAGTGAATGCTTGTATTGAGCATTCATTTATATCTTACCCTTGCCTGTGATTGTCCTCTACCTGAAATAGTTTGTTTCCCTAGAGGATCTCATGGAGCTTTGTTGTCCATGAATATATTTTCTGTTGTCTCTAAGGGGATAAGGAATGCTATATATATTTTCCCAGATAAAATTACAAGTATCAGTAGGACTATATTTTATTCACTTTTGGTTCTCTCTTTTAAATAGACTTTATTTTTAGAGCAGCTTTAGGTTCACAACAAAATTGAGAGGAAGCTACAGAGATTTCTCATAAACCTTCTGCCACCACACATACAGCTCCCCATTATCAGTATTTCCCGCTAGAGTGATACATTTGTTATAACTGATGAACCTACATAGCCACATTATTACCACCTAACCTCTGTATTAGGGCCCTAAAGTTTATATTAGGGTTCACTCTTGGTGGTGTACAGTTTATGGGTTTAGACTAATGTAGGATTACATCTATATCCATTATTATGGCATCACACAGAGTATTTTCCCTGCCCTATAAATCCCTATGCTCTGCCTATTCATCGCTCCTTGCCAGCCCCCCAAACCCGGGCAACCACTAATCTTTTTACTGTCTCCATAGTTTTGCCTTTTCCAGAATGTCATAGAGTTGGAATTATGTAGTATTTAGCCTTTTCAAATTGGCTTCTTTCACTCAGTATTATGCATTTAAGTTTCCTCCATGTCGTTTCATGGTTTGATAGCTCTTTTTTTTTGTTTTTTTTTTTAAGCTCTGATTTTAATCCATTGTCCGGATGTACCAAAATTTCATTATCCATTTTCCTACTGAAGGACACCTTGGTTGCGTCCAGGTTTTGACAGTTATGAATAAAGCTGCTATGAACATCCAGTCTTTTGTGTGGATATAACTTTTCAACCCCTTTGGGTAAATACCAATGAGCTGTATAGTAAGAGAAGGTTTAGTTTTATAAGAAACTGCCAACTGTCTTCCAAAGTGGTTGTACCATTTTGCATTCCAGCTAGCAATTGTTGAAAGTTTCTGTTGCCCCACAGCCTTGTCAGCAATTGGTGGTGTCAGTGTTCTGGATTTTGACATTTCTAGTGGGTATGTGGTGGCATCTTGTTATTTTAATTTGAATTTCCCTGATGACATATGATGAGCATTTTTTCACATGCTTATTATATATCTTCTTTGATGAGGTGTCTGTTAAGGTCTTTGGCCCATTTCTAATTGTGTGTTTTTTTTGTTCGTTTTTTGTTTTCTTGTTGTTGATTTTTAAGGGTTCTTTGTATATTTTGGATCTGCAAAGTCCTTTATCAGATATATGTTTTGCAAATTTTTCTCCCAATGTGTGACTTGTCCTCTCATTCTCTTGACAGTATCTTTTGCAGAGCAGAAAATTTTAATTTTAACAAAGTCCAGCTTATTATTCCTTTCATGGATTTTGCCTTTGGTATCATGTCTAATAAGTCACTGCCGAACCAAATTCATCTAGATTTTATCATGTTATCTTCTAAGAGTTTTAAAGTTTTGTGTTTTCTCTTTGGGTCTGTGATCCACCTTGAGATAATTTTTGTGAAGGATGTGAGTTCTGTGTCTAGATTATTTTTTTTCATGTGGATGACCAGTTGTTGTAGCTCCATTTGTTGAAAAGACTGTCCATGCTTCATTACATTGCCCTGCCTCTTTGTTGAAGTTCAGTTGACTATATCTGTGTGGTCTTTTTCTGGGCTTTCCATTCTGTTCCACTGATCTATTTCTCTTTTCTTTCACCAGTACCACGCTGTCTTGATTACTGTAGCTTTATAGTTAAGTCTTGAAGTTGGGCAGTATTAGTCCTCCTACTTCATTCTTCTCAAAATTGTTAGCTATTCTGGGTTATTTCATTTCTTTTTTATGCCTTTAGCAGATTTCATAAAAGCTGGCCTTGGATTTTCACAGCATAGGAGAGTGTTTTTGGAGGCACAATCCATATATAGGAGATAATCATAATAAATATGATATATCCTAGAAATTTGGAAATTGGAAAGACTTGTTGACCAGTCTTTCATTGAATGGTGTATCTGAATCTGGTAATCAGAGAGATCAGCAGCTGACCAGAAAGGATTGTTAAGAGGAGGAAAGTTGCAGTTCTTTTCTTAAAATTTTATCTGACTGTAACAATAATTTTTCTGTTCATTTGAGTGGCTCCTTACACCTACTGAATAAAAGCAAACACTCAAGCCACCACCACTAGTTGACCTCACTGCCTCTCTAGTTGTGGCCTCCACAGCTCTCCTTTGTGAATGTGTACTCTCGGAGCCACAGTTTGATGGGGTGAGGGACGTGTTGAGTTTAGAAAACTCTGGGCTCAGATCCCTATGCTGCATTTATTAGCTGTGTGAACTTCATCAAGTCACATGACCCCCCTGAATCTTAGTCCTCTAAAGGCTAAAATAAATAAATAGATTCTTGTTTTTGTCTGTGATACCATGTAAGTAAATATCATGCAGGGTCAGAAATGTAGATCTGTCCCTGAACTACTTATTGTTGCTAAATTGGATCTGTAGTGTATGAGCATAGGCTATTTGGAAGTTAAGAAATATTCCTTTTTCTTGTTTGCTATTTGGTGGTCAGTTTTTTTTTTCCTGTTATCTAGTATCAAAATACTTTGGCCACAAATAAAGATGAGTTTAAGAATACTTTTGGGGCACAAATAAACTACAAGTTAATACGTTAAAAAGGCTATATACAAATCTTTTTGACATTTTTGTTCAATCTTTGATTTTATATATTACTCAGTTATGAAGAAGAGAGAGAACATAAACTTTGATTTTTATTGGATTACTTCCATGCTCAGAATTATATTTTTTTGGTCTTATCTCCTCCTGCAGAAATAACTAGGAGGGTATACAAGTCAGTGTTCTCAGACGCTGCTCACCGTTTGCTTTCAAAGTGAAAAATGAGCATCATATTATACTTTTATTGCCCTTTGTTTACTAAGTCCAAAGTCAGGAGGTAGAGGTCACTGTTCTTTTTATAACTAACTTGATACTAACATTGCCTGTTCCACCATCTGCCCCCTCTGCACCGTTTTGTGATAACCATTCACCCTTTCCCGAACCCCTTGCATACTTTCCTTTCCCCCTCACATACTTTTTGCAGCAGATATCCTTGGCTGAAGGAATTAGGGCACTCACTCATCAGGAATGTTTAATTGTTTTTTGTTTGTTTTTTGTTTTTTCAGAAACAGAAAGTTGTTTTGCTTTCTTTGGTATTTCCCCCCCCCCCCCCCCCTTTTTTGGACCTGATTCAGTGTGAAAGGGAGAGAAAGTAACAAGAGAATCTTGACAATCTGACGTGAATCACATCAAGTTCCCAGATTTAGATAGAAATTGGGAGGAATAAAAATATTAAGCCTGCATGGGTCTTCTGTATATTAGATGCTTTCATATACATGATTTTTTTTTGTCAAAAGCATTAGTTCTGGTAAAGATGATTGCAACAATGACTCATCTCATTGGACAGGTAAGGCAGCTAGCGGATAGAGCCATGAAACCTGGTCCAAAACATATTGCTAGGAAGCATCATGTCTTTCTTATGTACACTGTTACATGTGGTGAAAAAAGATGTTTTCTGTGCAGTCATATGGGTTGTAATAAAGCCAATGCTACGGTGTATTTCCTTTAAAAACCTTCATGATTTCATACCCTGTAGAAACATATTTTAGGATCAGGTTTTTATTCTGCTGCTATGCCATGTGCTCACAATGACAGTGTCTTTGTGGTCTTTGTGGCTGAGGTTTGCTCAGGTGGGCATTTGTCATCATCTGGAATGTTCTATTAAGGAATCATTTAAAACTCCAGAGCATATGAAGATGACCATATAGCAATAACTCTATTATTAAATGCTTAATGGGAGCCACAGATGTCTATTGGCTTTCTCTGTACACTAACCTTTTTTTCCTCCACCCAGTGCTCCTGAGGGGTGGAGGGCACATTATTTTTCCATTTCTAGTTGAAGGGGCGGGGGCACAATAGGATTCATAACTTGCCAAGGTCCCAAAGCTAGTGCGGTTGCAAATCCAGGTCCTCTGACTGCAGGCCTCTCTGCAATGCTACGCCGTAGCCTGATGAGCTAGTGGCTGTGGCTCCCGGAGAACCCTGACTTGGCCTCCGCTGACTTAGAAATAGTTTCGTGTGTATGTATTTCCAAGCCTGTCCCATTTTTTCATTAATTATATGGAGTGCCCACTTTTTAGGAAAGTAGTTGTAAGATGTAATTCTGGGCACAGTTAGAGGGTAGGCGAGGATTAAGTCATTTGGAAGGGTTGGGAAAAGCTCCCTGGGCGCCCTTCCAGGAAATTAAAGTTTCAGCTGGGCATAGGGACTCAGTGTGTGGAGAGAATGGGAGGTTTTGCACATAGGTGTCCCTGCGTCATCTTGGTCTTCAGCCTGAACCACTCCGTGATGGAAAAACAAATCTCGGGAAAGATGAAAGGCGAGAGCTAAAGGAAATAACCACACAGCTTTCAAAAGACTAGAATTTCATAGCTGTAATTTATAACGTCCACTGTCCTCATGAAAATTTACATGGGATTGTTTATCTTTTTCTGTTTGAGAATATATTTTCCTTTATATTTAAAAAATACCCTGCCTTTAGAATCCTTTGAAGTGGAATGATTGGAGGGCAGAAATATGCAAACTAGGTTCTTTTCATTCTCGCCTTTTTCTTTTAGTCTTTGGGATAATTTAAGTGCTTTTATCGAACACCTACTATATGCCAGGCCCTTTGCTACACTCTGGGGATAACAGGTAGATGAGAAGCTGAATCTGTCTGCAAGGCATTCAGATTCTGGTGGGAGAAACTGTCCTGTACTCAGCTAGTCACAGTGCAGTTTAAGAAGTGGAGGGGGGTAAGGGAGGAAATGGGGGACATCTGTAATACTCTCAACAATTAAAAAAAAAAAAGTGCTCCATGAGCACAAAGCAGGGAGTAATTCCTCCTGTGGCCACCAGCAGACATTTGAGCTGATCTGTGACAGCAGAGCTGGCCGGGCAAAGGTGGGCAGGGAGGGCGTAGGAGACCAGAGTGCTCAAAAGCTCGGAGCACTGGAAGGACAGGAATAATTATCATCTCACAGGCAGAAAATCTGAACATCCGTCGCCAGCGTAGTTAACCTGTGATGGAAATGCCACCAACACTCAGAGCTCAGGGGTCTCCCTGTCCAGTCTTCATTTATTACTGGCTAAAATTGGGCTGGTGCTGCATTTATTTATTTACTTATTTATCTTTATTTATTTGTACTTATTTATTTAACCTTTTCTGGTTAGCTTGATAGATTTGAATTAGATGTGGGTGTTTCCCACACCAGGCTTTAATCATACTGAGGAAGTGGGGAAAACAAACACACACCGAGCTGCCTGCTATGACGCGATGGAATGTAAGGTTGTCTGCCATTTGCTTCTGTCATTTTCATATTTATTTTTCTCAGGAAATTCTGTTTTTTCTGCTGTGCCATTAGGAAGTGACTCTATCACTACTTCTGTGTCCATATCACTGCTTCTCGGCCTTTTTGGGAGCCATCCTGAGCGAGCATGGCATGTCGTGGGAAGACTTCCTCTGTTTAGTACTTACATTGGCTAATGGGTGTTTTATGTGGAGACAGCCAGATGCTCATGTCTAAATAACTTACCATTCCTGTACAACTCATAAATCTGCCTGACATGATGTTAAATAGTTTGCTCCTATAAGAAACTTTGCAGATGGATATGATAAGTATGAAGACTATTATATATGTTTTGACTTACTGTCTCTTCAGTTACATTATATAAAATTCAACAGACTTCTCCACAATCATTGGGAAAATGAATGATTTTTGTCATAACTCACAAATACCACAAACTACGGGAGGTTTGTAGTTGTGATTGACAGGTATCCACCGATAGTTTATTTATAGTCTCCAAGGGGACTCACAAAAATGTTGTGCCTACCATATGTATTCAGAGAAATATATCCTTAAAAATAATTTTTCTGACACTGGTTGCTGTAGCTACATAACTTCTTAATTCTAACTGTTAACTTTTCTTGTTAAACTAGCTAGGTGTCCCAAACATGATTGTGTAAGATAAAAGAGCAGGATGCCAAAGCTTTATCATAACATGATGCCATGTGTGTATACATACACAGACATACACAGGCACAATTGAATACACTGTTCATGATGTTCTGATTCAGGGAAACTGGAAGATGATTTGGAGTTATTATGATCAACTTTGTATTTATTCCAGAAAATTTTACTTGAGGAGAAAGGACATTCTTGGCGTGCAGCATTTTGTTATATAATTCATTTTGTCATTTAAATATTTATAATTTGTTGAGTAAACCTAATAAGGTAGTGTTGAATACTGAGTGAATTTAGTTTCACAAGTAAACAAAATTCATGTAGCTACCATTTTACAAAATGTGCTGCTCAGTTGTGGGTATGGATATGATTTTTATGAGCCTTTCTCCCCCGTTTCCTGTCGTCTTCTAGCCCCATCCATACCTATATCCTGGCTTCTCCCTAACCTCCTTTGATTAGAGGAAAACACTTTGAGGAAAGAAATCTTCGAGTTTTAATATAATTACATTTAGGATGAGAATTCAATATAAGATCATTGGCTGATTTAGTAATTTCTAGAATTCTGCCAAGACTTGGGGATACTTCCAGTGCCCATTGCTGAACACTGCTGTTTTCCCTCTGGGACCGAACTGGACAGGATTTTGTTTTTTTAATGCATTCCAGCAGAATAAGTATATTGGTTAGTAAAGATTTCTATAATCGACCTGGTTATTGTAGAAATGATCCAGTCCCCCTCTCCTAATTTTTCTCCTTTTTAAAACCAGAGATTAATAACCTGCTGTTATCTCCACCCTGGTGAGAGATCCTGTCAACAGTGGTTTAAGAAAGCAGCTTTGGGGTTAAATCTGGGGAGTGGCTAGGACTATAACAAAACCAGACCCATGTTTTTCCTTTCCATCACACACGGACAATTTAATAAATTGTAACCAAATTCATATTCTATATTTCCTACATAAGAGGGAACATTTACCCCCCCTTCCCCCGAAAAACGTCTGTTCAAATAAAATTCTCTTTGAACTGCTTTCTCCTACTCGGAGGACAATGCCTTTGCCAGTCCATTTTCTCTGATCCCGGTACCTTGTGTACGTTGAGCATTCAGCAGTGGGTGAACGAATTCCTTTGTCGTTGTGTGTCTATTGTGTCTAGTGGAAGTCTGCACCGGAACAATAGCTGGTGGATGGTCTGTGCTGGGGAGGCCTGGGCTCGACTTCAAAAGTGATTTCCCCATCCTGACAGGGCAGGGCATGTTCTCCTTGGGCTGGGAAGGCACAGCTCTATCCTTGTTAAAGACGGCGCCTCCCTTTTGCTTTTTTCCTTCCTGGGAGCTGTTGAGTCCAAGTGTGACTGCCAAGAAGAATCCAGGAAAGCCAAAGAGCCCGAGCATGTCAGGCCTTCCTGTACCTGCCACACACATTTAAAACCCCAAGGAAATAAGTGAGGATCAATGGGAAGGAGAGAGGCCCCCAGGTGAGCAACCACATCAGTCTGAAGGCTGGAGCAACAGGAAAGGATCCTTGGCAGTTCTGTTCACTTGGCAAGATTGGGATGTGACCTGAGCTTACACTAAGTTATCTCACAGCAAATTATTTTTTTCCAAGCTCTGTAAATGTTAGGATGACTCCACTCAGCTCTTGGGCTGAGGACAGATGAAGACATCAAAGATGTTAATTAGTCCCCAGGTGTGATTGTGGGATTGTCTGTCTTTCAGGAAAGGGTTAAATCCCCTCCCACCCCCAATCAATGAGGTTCTTTTGTTCAAAGCCAATAGAAGAGCTTTAACCTAGTCTTCTGGTTGGGGTATGTATGGGTGTGTGTCCAAGAGGTGGCCAAGGCTATTTCTCCGTTTTATACATATAAATCCCACTTTTTGCTGTCTTTGGCTTCATATGTTTTAAAGCTACCTTCTAGGTGAATTTAATTAGACTATTGCAGGTATTTTTGACATTTTAGTAATGAAATCACTGGTTGGAGCCTTATGCAAAGTTTGGTGCTATAATAGGATTTACCAGGGTTCCAATGTAATTCTAAATTAGTTTTAAGTTTCTGCCTCTTGCCTTCCTTTTCATTTATGTCAAATGTTACTACTATGTGGAGGGAAGGTATTTTAATGATAGCAAGATGTCATTTAGAAACTCCTTCTGCTCCGCTACTTCTGAAAACCATATAGAATATCAGCAGAAGGGGTTTAATCCCTGAAAGGGCTCTCAGGCAGGGTTTCTCAGCCTCTGCACTGTTGACATTTTGAGCTGGTTAATTCTATACTGTAAGGGGCTACCCTGTGTATTGTAGAATTTACAATAGTAGAACCCTGGCCTCTCCCCACTAATTGTCAGTAGCTCCTATTATATTCCCAGTGTACAATCAGGAAAGTGCCGCAGAGGACCAAATTGCCCCCAGTTGGGAACCAGGGTTCTACCGATAGATAATTTTAACAAAGGAAAAGGTAAAGGTTAAAACAATAAAGAAGATGCAGATTATGGACCTGTTGTTTTTGTTTTCGAAAAATTGTGTGTAGTCACTCATATGTGGAATCTAATGAACAAACTGAACTAACAAGCAAAATAGAGACAGACTCAGAGAGGGAGCGGGCTGACTGGGGTGGGGTGGAGGGACCGAGCCAAAAAAAAAGCGAGAAAAACCTCATTGACATTGACAACAGTGGTGATGGGGGAGGGTGGTGAGGGGAGGTGGAAGAGGGTATAGGGGGGATACATGGTGATGGAAAAGAAATTAAATTTAAAAAATTTTGTGTAGTAAATTAGAAAAAGAAAGTAAATTCTTAGGAGGACAGGTCTGCCAGTACCATACCCACTTAGCCACCAATTATCTATCCATTATTGACTGGAATTGGGTTTAGATTAGTACAAACGATCGTAACGCAGAGCAAGTATTGATTTCGGCGCTCATTATCAACTGAAGAACTCCTAGGTATTTATGTAACATGCAGAACTTGCTGGGAAGGGGACATTTCCCCTGATCCCCGGGTGCTTCCTTAGTGCTGGTTCATTGGGGGGAAAGATGGAACGAGTGGTTTGAGAACAGGATTAAATGAGACGCACATAAGACTTTAATAACTGAATTGTACCCACTCTAGCTGTAGTTCAGCAGTTTTATGAATGGGAGGTCAGATACATGGTTTGGTTTCAGATACATGACAGGTTTCACCGACTTCGCCGTATTTTACATTACTAAAAATTGTCCAGGACGTTGCAGTTTTCCTCTGTGAGGATTATCATTCACTTTCTCTGTTTTCACTCTCTGTCCAAATTCACTTCCAGCTCTAATAGTAGAAAGTCTGAGCTACCAGACAAGCAGGATCATGTCTCCCCTGTGATTTAACATGAGCTGTCCTGCTGTCTTTATTTTAGTTTTTCTTTCTGCCCTCTCTGTTCTCTCTTCACCTGAACATGCGTGCTTGCCGGGCACGTGTGCTTTGCTTTTCTCTTTCCGATGTCCCATCTCTCCTGCCCCTGTTTTCTTCCCTTTTCTCTGACTGTAGAAACTGTCAGGTGGCCTCGCTGGCATCGCCTTACCTTTCTGGAACTGTGTTACCCAGAGACTCCCATTTATTATGCCTCGGGCACTCTCTTCCTTTAATGCTGTATCTCTCCTAGGGATAGTTAATGATCTTTGCAGCAAATGAAGGTGAATTGCAGTCGCATTACTGTTATAATACAGCCAACTGTATGGAACAGATTGGGCTGAGCTTCGAACAGCTGGGGCTGGCAGAGTGAGCCTGGACTCCTCTCGGAAGAGTTCCAGAACCGCCAGATCATCACACTTGAAGGGCGAAGGGGGACAAGAAAGGTTATGGGCATAGCGGCTCCTGCAGGTGCTTTTTGCCTTAGTGATCTACCTTTTTGAAATTGTTACTGGTTTGTGGAGCTAGGAAAACATGGACAAATTGAGCCCAAGGGCTGCTGTCGCTGCTGTTGGACTTGCCAGCTTAGTGGCTGTGATGGTAGTTTATTGTTCACGTGCAGGTATTGAACATGTGATAAGAGAGATGCTTTTGTTGTTAAAACTCATGCCTCTCTTCAGTCCATGGAGACTATTTGGAGGGTTAAGGAGAGTTTTGATTTGCCAAGTGTATGGAACGCTAATATAAATTAATAAAGGCTCCGCTGGAACTTTTGGACTTGGACGATAGTGTGGCTTCCTGGTGGATATAATAAATGGGGATCGGTGTAGGTTAGGGCAGACAGCATAAACTGATGGCCCACGGAGCCTGATCTAGCTGTTACATATGTTGTGTTTGCCCATGCAAGGCAGTCTGCATGTGTGTGCATGTTTAAAGAACCAACTGCCAATATTTTTTTAAAGTTATATAGAAATCTGTTTAGTTTTTCCATAGAAGCCAGAAGATCTGGCTTCCCTAGAACTGCATGCTCCCGTGGTTAAGGCTGAGTAACAACTACCCCATATCTGTCCTGAGTGGGTAACACTCTTCCTAGAGTCCTTACCTCCCACCCACACAGCACCTTCTTGAGGAGCCTCTGCAGGAGGAGTTCAGGAGAGAGCACACAGAGGAGGAAGAACTGGGCTTGAGTCACAGCTTCACCACCAGCTTTGTCAATTTGGGCAAGTTCCTCTCCTGAGTCTAATTTACCTCGTGTGTAAAATGGGAACGTGGCTCTTCACCTCATGTAATTGCTGGAAAGAGCATTAAGTGACGTAGCATTTGACACCCCTAAAGCAGAGCTATGTGCTTACCCAGTGGACTTGCTGCACACATTAGCAGCCATTATTGTAATTTTCAGTTGTCCTGTGTTGTAGATGAACTGATACCAGTGCTTTAGAGTCACATTGACCATGTTATAAATTAGATGAACACTTCTGTGACTCAGGACCATGAGGGGACTTGTGTCTGGGCTTCCCATATTTCTGTTTTTGTCTTGCAACATAAAATTTACAGTGTCTGTACGGGAATGATACATAGAAACTGAGCTGCTAAAGGAGGCATTACCTAAAGAGAGAAAAATCTTATAATTTAGTTCATATTAGGTAAACACTTTTCTTTTGACTGGGCCATGATTTTTATAATTTTATATCTGAACTCTTAATGTTTCTGTCACCCATCCCAATTACATTCAAAATCAGGTGGATGACAACCCTTTGGACTGAAGATATTCAGGATCTTCATGGAAGAAAAGGTACAGGAGCGAGAGCACTCCATCAGTTAGTTCATTTTCTTGAAAGCAGGGTTAAGTTTAGTTTTTGTTAGGCTTGTGTTGTTATTGAAGGCAGCAGTTCATAAGCACTCTCTGCTCACGGATTATTTAAAATTTCAAAGGATTTTTTTTCTATACTTTTACATTCAGTTGGCATCTTTTCTCTCTGATGTTTGACCGTTGACATCTATCAGAATGTTCCAGCACACATTTGGCTGCCACACGATGTGGGGGGCAGGGGTTTCCTGGTAATTATATATATATGTGGTTGAGAAATGCAAGTTCTTCCGCCTATTTTTCTACTTCCTGCAAAGAGGGGTGGATATTTTACTTAAATACACACTCTTGTCTCAAAATAGTAAAGGGTAGTAATTCAGTAATTTCATCTCATACTTCTTGAAGGTGTCTGGAAAACTCTCGTGTGGAAGGAAGGCAAGATGGCCAGAAAATGTGAAGGGGCAGTTCTGGGACCAGTGGGAAAAAATTAATGCAAAATAGAGTAAATGAGTTACAATCAGCTCAGTTATAGTGTTCAAAAGTTATGTTTTCAAGCATTGTCTTAAACCCCCCTTGGATGAGTGAATGTCATTATTAGGGTAAACGGTCCTTGAACAGAAGACATGAGAGAAGAAAATATTATTTTTAGTGCCCCTACTTTAAAAAAAAAAATTATAACTAGAAGTATAGGTGTACCTCTGGGCCTTGAAATTGGGCCCAAACCCAGATTCTGGTTCCAGGATCCCTTCTCATTCCTGTTTTCATCTGACACTGTTGGGGGGTGGGGTGAAGTGAAAGAAGGAAGGAGGTGAAGAGGGGAAGTGAAAATGAAGGGTGTTTAAATCTAAGGAAACATTTCGGTTGATCCATGGGAAATTGGCAGTATTTCCACTGTACAGAAATGGCAATTTTTTGTAGTTCAATTGAATACAATTCTTACAATTTTGCTAGAATTTCTACAGCTCCCTGACTTGGTGGATGGAGTAATTTAAAGAGACAGAAATGTTTTGGCATTCAGTTGAATTTTTTTTTTTTTTTTTTTTTTGCATATACTTTGTTAGAATATACAGGTATTTTTTGCTTGGATTTTATTGTTATCAGTTTTTTCTAAAATTATGGTTATTGCATCAAATCTCATCGTAAAGAAGACTGAACGGCAAGATCAGTGTGAGGATGATGGAAGCCAGCGGAGTCTTGTTGAGTCATTCATCTGGGGACATGCATGGCCCACCGGGTTTGGCTGCGGGGTACCAAAGATCCAAAATTGGGTTTTTACCGTAGCAGATTGTTTGTTTTGAAAATAAGAAATGGATGTATGTAGAAAGATGAAAAGCTATCCATGTGGGCATGATTCATTGCAACCTTTTTTATGGTAGGTTGGACCTTGTTGGAAGTTGTGAATTTTGCTCAAATAGGCATCCCCTTCCCCCTCACCCCCTATTTTTATGGGTCAGAATGATTCCATGAATACTGTGATAGTTTGGCCAAGAAACAAACTCACTTAGTTAAGAAAAATTAAAGGTCTCTGAGAAAGCCTGGAAGCGGTACAGTCAGCAGTGCTGCGGTGCTGGTGGTGGTGGTGGTGGTGGGGTGTGTGCATGTTTTTGTGTGTTCACGGGGGAGACTTGTTCAGAATGAAAGAGACAGATGCTTCCTTCACTTGCTCGTTTCCTGGTTTTCAAAGCCTTTTTTGTTGTTGTTTTATTTTAAGATTGGTGCCCCTCTGCTGGGTGAGTGAGGGTGTGAGGAGCCTGCAGGGGCATGGGCCCCCTCTGCACCTTGCTCTTCCTGGTGTGAGAGCAAGTGGAAGTGCGAAGCACCGCAACTGCTTTGAGCAGAGCCCACTTCCCTTCACCCACAGAGAACGCGAAGCAGTTACACCAACATCAATCAAGGAGAACCCGCAGGCTGAACTCACACCGTTGCAGCAGGTGCGTGAGTGAGCATCCTCCACGGGCACACGTGACTGAGGCGTACCCCGGCGGCGCCTTGCCCGCAGATGTCGGTTGTGATGACTGGGGCTGTGCCCTCCTCACAGAGCCAGGACAAGCCTGTCGTACTTATGGGACAGAGCAAGTGTAGTTGATGGCGTCTCAGCTGATTTACTGAGAGTAGGGAACAAGGCAAGGTCTCCTATCTGTGTGTGTGTGTATGAATACATCCATCTATATCAAATGTATGTATATAGATGTATGTATATGCACATGTGTATATCCATCTATACGAAGTGTATATAAATGGATGTATGCATATGCACATATGTACACACATACATCTGTACATACATATGTGTGCATGCATGCACACATTTAAAGCAAAACTCAAATGGGCCATGAGGTAAAGAGAGAATATGAACATTTAATACTTTCTTAAGTGCCTGACAATAGGGTGAAGCTGTTTATTAAAAAAAAGAAAACATATCTCCTAAATTGAACCATCCTGATATATTTTAAACAGTTATTAGTTTCCCAAAGCTGTTTGTATGTATTATTGGTAATAAGTATCCACTTTGAGTTGATGCTTCAAAATGTTATGCATATTATTTATATTTTAACAAGATGCACTTTTAAACCATCAAAATAGGCTAAGTTTGAGAATAAATGTAATATCTAGTGTTACTATAGATATGGGGGAAAAACGTACTACTTGGGGCACAGTTTTTATACACTATCTGGAGATGATTTTGCAATATAGTTTACCTTTGAATAATGTGGGAGTTAAGGATGCCGACCCCCCTACAGCCCTCTCACAGACAAAAATCCATATGTAACTTTTGACTCCCTCCCAAAGTAATTGCTAATAGATTACTGTTGATCAGAAGTTGTACTGATAACATAAACAATCAACATATTTTTTGTCTGATAAATGTATCAGATACTGTATTCTTAAAATAATTTAAGTTAGTGAAAGAAAATAGTATTAAGAAAATCATAAGGAAAATACATTTACAGTATTTATTGAAAAATATCTGCATATGTGTGGAACCATGCAGTTTCAGGGTCCACTGTATACGAGATCAAGAGCCACAAAATGTGCATATTCGTAGTTCTCGCAGTACAGCTGCTAGGAATATTTATCCTAAGACTATGCTCCAACATGTGAAAAAGATTTTACTGCAAGATGCTTTATCACGAACTTATTGTAATGCATTTTGTTATAAATGTCTAAACAATATTAGGGTAATCAAATAAATTATAGTAGAAGTATACAATAAAATACCAAGTGAGGCAGTAAAACAATGTTATAGATTTTTGTATAATCCTATTTAAAAAATACCTGTGTTGCATGTATATATGAACGTGTAGGCATTGGAAATATTTGGAAGATTATGTATCAATCAACAAACATAAAATTTATTAACTTGCCCTTGCCGGGTGGCTCTGTTAGTTAGAGCGTCATCTTGCACACCAATAGGTTGCAGGTTCGATCCCTGGTCAGAGCACATAAGGGAGGCAGCCGATAGATGTTTCTCTCTCACATCGATTCTCCCCCTAATTAATAAAATCTATCCTCAGGTGAAAATTAAAGAAAACAGAGTTATTATTTCTAGGTGATTTGAGAGTAATTAAATGCATTTAATTTGCCTATCTGTTAACAATTTTCTAATATTTATGTGTATTACTTGCATATTAAGTACAGCAAAGGGCAGTCATGGAAATAGCATTTTAAGCATAAAAGTTATCTAGAAATATCTGTGAAGATCAGAAAGGGAAAGAGCTTTTTCAGTTTTTCTATAGATGACTTTTAGCAGGTGTCAAGCACTGCTGATTGCTTCATTCAACTATGTATGTATGTCTCTGTGTGCCAGGCACTACACAAGGCTCTGTTCATGTTGCTGTGTGTTTTTCACATGGCAAATGGCTGGATCAGTTCTGTTTAATGTGCTGAGGTAGGTGGCTTTACTCATAGAGACTTAATACCAATCTGAAAACTCTAATATGGACACATAAACATTAAGAATAAACAGTAACCTTTTGCTTCATATTTTTGCATATGTGTTTTATCTGTTCCATGCTATCTCACATGGTTAAGCTTTTCCTACCATGTGGATTGTTGGCAACTTCAGACGTCTGGAGAGCCAAAAGCAGATAGGAGAATCATTGGGAGAACTTGACACCATTCATGAAAACTTGAAAGAACACTAAAAAGCTTATCGGCAAGAGCTTTGAAAAATCTGACCCCTCCTTATTTTGTAGGTTTTTGGCTTTGAAACTCAATCTGGGTTTAATGTTCAGCAGGTGTCCTTTGGGGAGTTAGGACAGGATTTGAAGGGTGGGAGATTAGTGTAATGAATTCAGTGTCCGTCCATCTGGAATGTTGAGACTGGTGGGTATAAATAGGAGGTTTAGCTGAGGGATGTCTAACTGGGGGAGGGTCAGGATTCAGGCTGACTGCGAGATACTCATCTAGAGGCTTAAATGCTTCCCTGAGCCCCTAAGAATCTACCCAAAGGGCAGTCTTCTGATGTCCAGTGTCTGTCTCATCACAGTGATCCTAGAAGTGTAGCTTCCACATGGCCTCTCACACTGGTATGAGGTTAGAAATTAAAAATTCCAGCCTAAACCTCCCAGGGCTCCAAAATGAAAAGATTTTTCATGAGTTTAGCTATCGGAATAACAAAGGTTCTTGAGAAGGGCTTGTTTTGGATGGGTACCAATTGGCCAAGTTTTGTGTGTGTGTGTGTGTGTGTGTGTGTGTGTGTGTGTGAGAGAGAGAGAGAGAGAGAGTGTGTGAGGGGGGAATAATTATGACTTGAACTTGGTTCATTTATTTCCCACTGGGGAAGGGAAGAAGTTAAACTTTGGGATAGGCTCTGTTTCTGTTGTCCAGTGAATGAGGGGCGTTAGGCCCATCTGTTCCTCTCCTGCAGTTTTGCTGTGACACTGTGGGAAAAGGTGTCATAGTCATTTCCTCTTTTTCCCCTCTCTATTCTTCTCTTCCATTAAAACAGATATGGTGCCATTAACGAATTACCTTGGGATAGTTTGAAGTATTAAGGGGGGTGTAGCTACTCCTGAGACAAGCCCAGAGTGATAAAGTAAATCAATAATTCAAGGAATCACTTGCTCTTAAAAAGAAAAAAAGCCTTGTAAACAGAATAAGACTGAGAAAAAGATGTCTTTAGGCAAGCTAATGTAATCACACACAGAAGGCAGCCTGTTTTCTTACTTGCTGGATCACTTCCACTTTATATTCTCACGGGGGACAATATATTAAGTACAATATTTAGAAATATTTTTTGAATCCTACTGTCTGATTTTGGCAAATCCCAAGGAAAAAAAAAGAATATATGTTGGACCACTTGAGCCTTGCTGGGAGGATATTGAAGTTTTCCCAGAGAGACTGGCTTCACATTGTGGGAAACACCGGTTTCAGAGATAACACTGTTAGAATTTATATTTCAGAGGGCATCGGTTGTTGGACAAGCATCCACAGCTGATCTTATGTCTCTCAGGATCTGGAGAAACCCAAAGTGTGTGCTAGTCCTTTCCTTGTGAAGGGCACCCTAGCTTGTAACCGCCCCCCATCCTGTTAGAGCGACGGGCTGAGCTCACCAGCACCAAAGTACCCAGCATCTGAAGAGAAGATGTGGGTGACAGTAAGTGAGCATGGGTGAAAGAGGGGATTGTGGAGGGAAGTGTCCATTGGCCAATGCTCTTTTTTCTTATGGAATTTTGAAGCATTGGGGTTCTGACAAAATCTTAAGCTATGTTTGTTTAGATGCAGTCATCACATGGCACTGCCTGAGTAATTGAAATTTGTGATGAAAGTGAAGATGAAATATTTTAGAAAGTAATGTTACGGCTCCTTTCTGTTAAAGCATGCACTAAAATAAAAGTGCATTGTCACGAGGAAAGAAGTTCCTTTAGTTTGTTTCTCGGCATGTATCTGGGATAAAATTGTTTTCATAGACGCTGTTTAAGGGCTATGTTACACCCCTAGTCCACAGGTTGCTTAAATGTGAAAGGGACATATCTGACCAGGTTCTTTTGCTCTTTTTTTTTTAGGTTGTAAGTTTGGGAAGCTATTCGACCTATAGTGTTTTTTTTTATCTCTAGAAAGGAGATAAGAGCACAATATTCAGAGTGTTTTTAAAATAAACTTTATTGTAGAATAGTTTTAGATTAACAGAAAAGTTGCAGAGACGGAAAGAATGTATTCATGTACCTGTCACCTGGTTTCCCTCATTGTTACCACATTCCCTTGATATGAAAGGTTTTCTAAACTAAGGAGCTGACATTGGTACTTTATTATTAACTAAACTCTGCAGTGTATTTGGATTTTGAGAGCTCCCCCCCTCATGTCCTTTCTCTGTTCCAGGATTCTCATCCTGGATACCATATTGCATTTAGTCGTCATGTCTACTTAGACTCCTCTCATCTCTTTCTCAGACATGTTTTTGATGACTTTGACGGTTTTGGGGATTACTAGGCAGCATTTTATAGAATGTCCCTCATTTGGGACTTATCTGATGTTTTTCTCATGATTAGACTGGGTTATAGGTTTTTGAGAGGAAGACCACGAAGCTGAATTACCATTCTCAACACATCGTATCAAGGATATATACTGTCCACGTGGCTTATCACTGTTGACCTTGACCTTGACCGTCTGGCTGAGGCTGTTCGCTGGGTTTCCCCGCTGTCATGTTACTCTCCCCCGTCCCCTTTTCCTACTGTCCTCTGGAAGGAAGTGACTAGGCACAGCTCTTAGGGTTGTTTTAGGTTTAATGAGATTGTAAAGCTCTTAACACAGAACCTGGTGATTAGAAAACACTCATTAAATGTCAGTTAACTGCTACCCTGGTTGGTGCTTTTACCCTGGTCCTCTTCAGTCCGTAAAAGCCGGTAGTTGAGCTTTGTCCTTGTAGTTATACAGTGCGCAGTCATTTATTGATGTTGATCAAAAAATAAAAAAATGAGCGCTCACAACCCTTTCAAGTGAGATGACGGCACTTAAAGGCACTTCAGGAGAGAGGGATATGAATTCCTCTACGTGAAAGACTAAGTTGGGGTAATCGGCATCCGGTCCTGTTTTAAGGGGTGGCTTCAGTCAGCCAGGATGAGAAGGCGACGCAGGGGTGGGGTTAGGGGGTGCTGCCTAGCCTTGGGCATGACAGGGGGAAGGAAAGTCATTTAGGAGCTGAGCCTACATGAAAATGAGATCTTTTTCCCTTGTTCAGGTTGATAGCTTTTAGGTGGAATTTAGAGTTCTTAGAATACACTGTCTCAGCATTTCTCTGTAAAATAAGGGCCTGGTTCTGGGACCTGAAATGCTTCAAAGCCCATGCATTTGTTGCTGGAGTAGTTCTCTGAGCTTAGATAATAGAGTTTGGAGTCCTGCGTAACCATGTCTGTTGGAATAAATAACAACAGCTGGTTTCTTGTACAGATACTGTTTGGCATGAATTTTTTATTTAAGTCCCTCCATGTATCTAGTAAACAGTAAGCAGTATTCTAGCATTACTAAAAGCCTCCCAAGTCTCCTTCCAATAAATTTCCTTTACTCCTCTCATTTAAAATTTCAGGGTGTGGGGCAGGGTTAATGTACCAGAGAAGGAATGCTAGGGAAGTATTTCTGAGCTAGAGAAAATAAGGTTCCACTTCTATGTATTCTTTCTTACTTGACCTTCAGCTTCTCTCTTAGATAACACATTTTTTGGACCGATTCTTGGGAAAGCAAGATTTATGCAGACATTCTTTTGCTGTTCTGTATGTACTAAGTAAAGAGACTTATTTATATTCAAATGGAATACCCTGACCCTGAGTACTTAATGGTAAGAAAATTTGCATCTGCATTAGGGGTGGGTCAGTGATGAAATACTCTTTTGGTCCTCTTTAAAGGACTAGCAAGGAAATTCCTTCCTTATATCCTTGTGAATTTCTGTCTTAACAAGCTTATCCAAGACTGAGCACCCTTGTCCTGTCCTGTAGAGAACCCTGGGAGCACTTGAAGCACATAGATGGTATCATTCATTCATTTATTCTGTTATCTGCTGTTATTAACAGCAGAAAGGTTTTACTTAACTTGCCAAATTAACCCTGGGTTCTAAAGGAATAGGAACTATCATAGATTCACTGTCCGCTTGCTCTCTTGTTTTGTGAAGATGAAACTGAGTTCCCTGTCCTGGGGCTAGGAATATAAGAGTAAGGTGGGGTCTGTGCACCTCAAGAATCAAATGATAGTCTTCATGGGTTCTAGAAGGTTTTCTGTTCTTTGCAGCCTTTATAAGATTCCTGTGGTCACCAAGGATGATCATGGATGTATCAGCTGCTTTCCTTGGGGCCACATAGGACAGTCGCACTTCCTTTCCCCCTTTGAGGTTCGGCATGACCATGTGACTGGCTTTGGCCCATGAAGCGTGAGCAGAGGCCACTTATGTTGCTTCCTAGATGAAGCATTAAGAGTCGCTGGGGAATTTGCTTCATTCCCTTCCTCCTGCCTTGGCGGGAACACACACTGAGGGTGGGCCCTGGTGGACAGATGTCCTGACCCAGGTTGAAGACATAGTGTGAGCAAGAAGTAGGCTTTGGTGCTTATGACTCATTAGGGTTTGTGGATGGTGGTGCAGGTGACCTGTCTGCTGCACATTAGCCTGTCCTGATGTGCCAGTCAGCGCTATTATCTCTTTACAGTTGGAGGAATCAAGGCCTAGATGTTTGGGCTGCGGAGGGGATATTCATAGTTGTGATGGTGGCAAGAAACCTGGTAGTTACTGTTGCACAAAAGCTGGGTGTAATTTCTTAGAGGTGTGACTTACATTTCAGTTATAGGTATTGCATCTCTTCATTATAGGCTGCATGCATACTTTTCAACAAATATCTGTGCACAGTGGGGAGTAACTCTAAAGAAGGAAAAATCAAAGTGTGTACACACACACACACACACACACACACACACATTAACTGTTAACTTACTCTCCCAAGAGTCACATGAGAGATTTTAATGCCAAACTACTGGTTGAGTGCCAGGAAGAATTTCTTGGGTGGACATAATGCTTAATTTATATTTAGGGAATTTCCACTACTAAATCACAGAGCTTGTAAACTTTGAATAGAGGAGGAGGGGGTGGAAAAGGGAAAAAATAGTCCCAGGGATATGGTTGACAATATTCCTTTTAATTTAAAGCCACCTGAAGGCTTCAGTTGAATAATAAAGTAATCCCCATATGGTTTCCGTTCTTTCAATGTTAGAACCTCAGCAATGCAGTCTACTTTTAGCCTTGGCTTCTGCTTGCCTCTTTGTCAGGCTGAGAATGCTTCCCGTCCGCTCGCCGGTAGGAATGTAAGCAGGACTCTACTCTCCTGGGGATAGTTCCCAGGCTGTGCTTTCGATGTGGGCAAGTTGGCTCATTTGCAGGGAGGACCTGCTCTTCCAGGGCACTCCTGACTCTTGGAGAGACGGGGCGGGCCGGGGCCTCCTCAAGAAGGTGACTTCATGCTTCATTGGTGAGGAGCCTCCTTAACAGACAGTGCTCTCAACCCCCTTTTGTTCTTCCCTCCCTTACAATTCTGTTTACAATAAACTTTTCCCAAAGTAAAAAAAAGACATTATTCATTTGAGTTTTGTTTTTTCCCTTGAAAGATTTTAACCCTCAGAATCTTTAGAAAGGCAAATACTTTCAGTAAATTCTGAAACTTGAATATAGTTATTTTCAATTATGTGTATGTACTTTCATTACTAAGTTTTTAATCTTTTTCTTATCCTGTGTAAGTTTACTTTCCTTCTGTGTTCATATGAGTTCACGAAATACTCGGGAAGTTTATGAGAAAACATTTTGAGAGCCAGTTTCACGGTGTGATGCTGGAGATCCATTATGACCATGCACTGGGCGCTGTGTGTAACTGTTCAGGACTGAATTTGTCAGCTCCTCCAGTAATCATTAAAATGCCATAAGATAACTTTGTTGTGGCTCAGAGGAAGTCAGAAGATAGGAATTTTGGTGCTACTTCATTGTGATAACGTCATTGTTCAACTTCTTTACCTATTTGTCTACTTAAAAAATTAGATTAGTGGTGCTCACTTTTCCACTCTTCACAGAGTTGCAAAATGATTTCTTCACACAGGCACAATCAGGATAATATGTATAAAGTGGCCTGACTCTTTAGAAGAAAAATCCTTCAAAGTACAGGTAGATGGAAGTAGAGGACGACTATTTTGTATTGAAGAACAAGAGAGTTTGTAAAGAAATGGGGTTATAAGCCCTTTCAGTTGACCAGATAGTACTGTTTGTTCCCTTTCCGCCAGAGCCAGCATTTTGAGGACCCTCTGGCAGCAGTGTTGCATCAGTTTCCTCCTAATTTGAAATGAGTAAGTACATGGAGTACAGAGGCACTCTAAAGATGCACGCATGCCAAAACGGCCTTTGAGATCCTCAGAAATCACTGTGGGATACACTATTAGGTGAAAATGATCTTGTCTGGCCTGGAAATTAAATGCCATAGTTTGTCTTCTGCACAATGTGTCCCCAAATGGTATTTCATGTATCCCTAGTAATGCCTTCTATCAACGAGACTAATACATCTCCTGTGATTTTTTTTTTTTCTTTTTGCTTGATTTTTAATTGTCAATTACTAATATAGTGACTTTGAATCAAATGTAAAACAGAATTTCAAACAGAATCCAAACACCAATTCCAATGGACATGAATGTCTCTGTGTCCTATAATTTTCTTCAATACAAAATTTTAACATGTGTATCACTTAAAAAAACTGTACTTCTGATTTCTTTGATAACTTGACAATAGTATATATAAAAATCTACCTCGGGAGATGGGGATACTAACCCTTTATCTTTTTCTTTAGTGCTCTATACCCTTCTACTCTTCAGCACGCATAAAATGTACATTTGTTTTCACTTTGCTAAGGTTGTTAACCATTCTATTCTTTAACTATTTTGAAGTCTCCTATGTTAAGTAGTTTGGCTGATACTGATACTAAAAGTTGAAAACCACTAACCAGTGTTTATGCTATATCTATGCAAATAGCATTCATTACAGGGCCAATTAAGATGCTCTGATTGTATCCTCCTGCAATTTTATAACCCTGTGCCTCTCTATGAAAGGGGTCAAATGCAGACTCCTTACTTAATTTTATCAACTCATTGAAACCATACAACATTCATTTGGCTTCAAAATTGGCTTATAACCTTCTTATACAATTTGTTAACTTTGAAGTGTTTGATCTTTGTTTTTTCTTGATGGCAGAAGAAATACAAACCTTTAAAAAACTGAATTTTCTTTCTAGGTTCAATGTTTTCTTTCATTAACCTTTTGGGATCTCTTTAAGTCTCGGTGTTCTCAGATTTCTTAATGATGTTTGGGTCTTATTAATTCTGAGAAGTACTTAGAGTAATCTGGAAACTACATCTCTTGTGACCCTGGGAGAGTCTCTTTTATTATTTTGATGTTTTTCTTAGGTTTTCTCTGCTCTTTCTTAATGAAACTCCTGTCAGTCAGATGTTGGGTCCCCTGACTTGACCCTCCACGTCTCTTATCTTTCCTTCACATTTTTTACCTGTCTATCTTTGTTCTTACATTGTGGAAGATTTTGAGTCTATCTTCTAACCCTTTCCTTAGTACTTCTTAGCAATCAAAATTTTAATTTTTAAGAGCTCATTCCTTTATTTGGGGACGCGTATTTTGAAATCCACTAAAACAGTGGTATAAAGAACTAGCATTCTGCCAGAAATTCATGAAGATCTACATTCTGAAATAAAATTTTCCTATGGCTATTTGAAGAGACATATAACATTGCCATCCAGTTTCATAATCTAAACACTTACAGAAACAGTATCTGTGGCTCCTTGGCCATCTTTTTGACTTTTACCTTACTAATAGTGACTACTGAACAGCAGCGAGAGAGAGGTGTTTATAGCCCAGTTGAAAGAAAAGACAAAAGCAGAAGCATTTTAAGTATAAAGAAAAAACATAGGGTTTTAAACCAGAGTTCTAGTTGTGTTTTAAACTAAAATGAACCACTTTATACACATAGGTTTGTGTGTTTTTTTCCTATGTTCTGGATTTTTTATTTATTGAGAGATACAGAAAGTCAAATTGTTGGATGAAGACTATTGCTTTTGATACATATGTTCATATTCCATTTATAGAACCATCCATCATCTATCACAAGATTAAATTTACCAGAATCTAACCGCCAGTGGATGTTGTAAGTTTTAAAAAATGATGAGTAGTATATTATGTGTGACAAGTGGCATTTTATTATTTTAGCTTGAATTATTTTATTAGCATTATGCTACGTTTTATCATTCACTGGCATTTATGTGTAAATCACAGTATACCTATGTGTAAAGGATTTTCCTCCTCTCCCTTCCTCCTCTCCCTTTCCCACTTCTTGAGCCTTCCTTTCCAGCCTTCTGGTGTCGCTGGAAGAACATACCCAGTCCAGCACGTGTCTGAATACTTCCTACACATCTTCTACTCAGGATTACGTGACACGGTCATCTCCTGAAGAAGGTGGTTGGTTGTATATTTTATATACTATTGGTCAGAGACAACAGTTTATTAATAACATTAAGGCCACCTGTTCTTAGCTGGCAGGAAATGTAATTGTGGCTGTTGTTGAGTCAGGACTTGAACTGGAGAACAGAGGGCAGTTGTTCGTACTTGTGAACTTTTTTTCTTGCCACCAATTTCCATGTTTAAAGGCTCTCTTGATGTGAGTAGGAGACCCGTGTTTGAGGGCCTGGATTCCCAACCTGGCGGCAGAGTGGGACTTAACTGAATCAGCTCATCACAGTGTCACTTCTGTTTTGAAAGCTCTGTACAAAAATATCCAAAGTCTCTGACAGTTTCATTCACTCAGAACAATCATTGGCCCTACTTACTATAAGTTTCCATCCCTAAAATTGCTCTTTAGTTTTGAAATTTGGCTGTCAGTATATTTTGGCTTAAGAAAACTCAAGAAGAAATATTGTGCCATTTAGAATTAGGCATTATGTTTGTCAGTTTCCCACCAATGAAACATTTTATTTCTTGGTGAACTGCTTCTGAAAATTACTTGATAGTTTACAATAAAGCTATTTGAGTAGGGTTTTTAGGATGAGAAACTAGGCTGTAGCTAGAGTAGTAGGGTAGCTACTCTATTGTTGAGTATTGGTAATTTCATATTATGCTGTAATACTTATATTTTTATCATACCTAGTTTCACATTTAAGAGATTAAAACAGCTCTCTCTATTTAACCCAGTAGAATTATCTTAAGCTTGTAGGTAATTAACATTTAAACCCTTTGCTGATGGCCGAAGCCCAAGGTGAAGGTATAGTCTTGCATATAATGCTGCTGGTTCTTAGAGCACCCTCTGGCAGAAGGCCTGTGATGCAGACAATAAGAATCATGGAGAAAAATTTAATTCAGTTTGACTTTTTAAATAAAGAAAAATAGAAGTATTTGCTCAGGTACAAGATAAATGTGGGAAAATCTATATATCTTTGGATTTCTTTGATTAAAGCAATTGATACAATATGAGACCTCAAAACTTTGTGTAAACATGTTCCTGTACTACATATCACTTTATGTCACAGCTTTTGTTGGATGATACTGATATATTGCACGATTGCTTTTTCCCCCGATTGATGGTAATAAGAATGATTTATCGCTCCTCTCTTCAAGTGGGTTCGAATGATGATAAGCAGCTAAACTATTCAACAGGCAAGTGGACCTCTCTGTCTTTCAGAAGCAAATGTCTAAATATTAGCAATAGGAAGTGAAGAACTGGAAGGCAAATTGTATAAGGATTGTTCTGGGAGCATTCCTTACCGTCAGAACCGGATGAAGAGCTTGTTTTCATGCCTGGCTCTCTATCTGCGATGTCAGCAGCACTGGTATCTGGATCTTGATCGGGTTACTACTGCTGATGTCTACATTTTCATTTATCTTGGCTTCCATTTAATTAAAAAAAAGACAAATGGCTAAGGTGAGGCTAGGAGTGCAGCTGAACTAAGAGTGGATGTCTCTTTAGTAGTGAGTGAGTCTATTGCATCACCTATGATGTTTGTGATGGGACAAAGTCTTTTGATTTTACCAAGCCAGATTACCCAATTCTTACTTTTCCTAATTTTTACCTTTTTTTTGGTAATTTTTTTAAATTATAAAATTGATGGAAACTCTGTGATTCCATTTTTAGAAGTTGGTTACTTGCAAGGAGTCTTAAGTACAAAGATGCTTCTAATGCCCTGGAGGAAAAAGGGGAACGTAACAGCTCTCTGGGCTTCTCCAAAAGAGAAGACTTTAACCAGCTCTTTTAAATTATATTTTAGAGTTCTGTAAAATTCCTTTTAGAAAAAAGTATTTGTTGAACCAGGTTGGAAAACCATTGAGTTAGGCCATCATAAATACTGAATCATCTTCCTTCCTCCATTTCTCAGAGTGGACAGTTGTTTGGCTCCTGTTTATCCAAATTTCTGAAAAGCATTTCAACATTAATCATAGCTGGAGTTGGCTACTTCCCTCAGACCATTCATGCTGCCCTTATTATAAGTGCTTTTGCTACTGGGTAGGTGGATGGTTAGGTTGATGGACAGATGCATAAGGACAGGAAGGAAGGAAGCAAAGAAAAAAAAGATACATATAGTTATTCCCATTTGTCTATTACTTTATGCCAATGTGGGGGTTTTTCTTAAAGAATGGTTTATTGATTTTTAGAGAGTGTGAGGAAGGGAGAGGGAGCGAGAAATATCGATATGAGAGCACAACATTGATCGGCTGGCTTCTGCACAACCTGGCCATGTGCCCTTGACCCGGAGTCGAACTGGCAACCTCCTGGTGCACAGGACAATGCCCAACCAACTGAGCCACACCGGCCAGGGCTCAGTGCATTCATTTTTAATGATTTTATTATATTTCTTATCACTTATGGCAGGAATTACATCTTGCCTACATTTCATTATCTTACATACACACAGAATAATAATGGACTCCCCAGTCACTTTTTAACATATAAATGAGCCTTTCTAGATGCTAAGGATACAGCAGTAAAAAAGCACAAAAATTCCTGATCTTTTGGAGCTTCTTTCTAGCTGGAGGAAAAAAGCAATATTTAAGTGAGATGTACGGTAGGCCAGTTAATGATAATGCTGTACAAAAATATAAAGCAGGAAATGAAAGGAAGTTACTATTTTATATCCAGTGGTCAATGACATATGCACAAAACCTGATTCTTCAATATCACCACCTCTGGCCAGTCACTATTCTAAAATGCTTCATTTAGAACTCATTCTTACAACAACTAGGACAGGTAGGTGTCACTCTTTTCCCCATTGTACAGTAGAGGAAACTGATTCCAAAAAGGTTTCATCACTTGCCCAAGCTCACACAGGAGTAACTAGTGATGCTGGGATTTGAGCCCACACAGCCTGACTCTGCAGTTCTTGCTCTTAATCAGCACACTAAGTAAATGGATGCCTGAATGCATGATGAATGGATGCCTGAAACATTTTACAAACCAACTCATTCACACGCATTCAGTGTGAAATATAATGCAGTCCCCCAGTGAAGCCTGGTAAAAATGACATCATCGGGGCATTATTAGCTTAAAATTTAGTAGTTGTTAAACATAGATTTTTAAAATATCAGGCTTACCTAAAATAGAGGTCATCTATAGGAAAAAAGAAGGCTTTGAGCTGCTCAAAAAGTATGTAGTAAATAAATTATAAAGGAATAGAAAATTATATGGCAGGGAGTTGCTCTAGTGTATAGTTCATAGTTAAGAGTTGAATCTTGAGTCTTGCTGTTAACTTTTTAAGCCATTCTGACACTTCTCATGGACACACGCATCTGATAGAGGAGAAATTCAGGCAGAGGAAAACTTGCAGAAATAATCCTAGATGCTCTTCCTTCATTCCCTTGCTCTTTCTGAACCAGCTCCTGATGTACATCCCTGCAGTCTCAGCGTTGATCCTGCCTTCACTCACTGGGCTCATTTCTTTGCAGTTAGTCTTTGCAGTGTTTGAAATTCAGTTTTCCCTAAATAACTCCTGACTTCGGTCAGCCCGCAGACCCTCACAGTCACTTGCTGTCTGGGCAGGAGCTTTTAGTGTGAGTCCTGGACCCATAAAACCCAGCCCCCCCTCTGCCTTCTTGGACTATATTTTGAAACCAAATGTACTAGTGTAATGTCTTATTCAGAATTCCATTTTCTTAGAGATCTCTCTGGAGGTTTATATGGGCTAATGGCTCCCCACCCACTTGACATTTTGCCCATTACATTATATGTTTCTTCCAAGGAACAAAAATATAACTCTCCATTTCTGACAGCATGGGAGACGCTCTCTTGCTGTTGCTCTCCAGGAAAAATCTCATAATCTAACTAGACAAACCGTTGCTGAAAAATTAGACCAAACGGCATTTGTAAACTCCAAGGAAAGCATTTTTCTTCTGTGAAGCATTTCCTAGCTGGAAGTGTTGAAACTTTACGTATACTGATACCAGTTAGGTTTATGGAAAAAAATGAAAAGTTATAAACAGCTGGATACACTGTCAAAACTGAACCCTGTCAACCTAATTTTTGCCTAGCCCTGTGTGCTGAGAAATTTGCAGCATTCTTAATTCCCATGTATGAGATGAATGAGAGGAATGAATGGATAAAGTTCAGTTGCTAAAAGAAAGTCCGGTAGCTAGGTAGCTGCTTGTGCTTATTTGGTACATTTACATGAAGGAAATAATATTAGAAAAGGTATGTTGGGATCATATCTCTGTACCCTCTTTCTGACATTGTTTTTATACATAACAAAATCAGTTCGCAATCAGTCTCTCTGTATGCCGGGTACCGCTGATGTTTGCTTGTTTGCTTTGGTTTTCTGTTTGTGTGTTGTTTTGTTTTGTTTTGTTTTGACTCATGCTCTAAATCCATTAAGAAATGAAATATTCCATCTTAAGAAACAAATATGATTTACCTCTTTCGTGTTACTAGGGAGATATAAATGACCTAAAGATCTGTGATATTTGTTTTCAGTATCAGATCAAATAGAAATGTTAGATTTTAGGGGGCAGTTTATGTTGCACAAATATTATTTTTAATAAATTTCATTTATTTCCCAGTTAGCACTGCACTGTCTAATACATTATGAATAATCTTCATGCCCTTTATATGATGGAAAACTAGTGAAGGAGTAGTAGAGCCAGTGACTTATTTAGCATACTTGTTAAATAAGGTAAACACCATTGTATAATAAAATGTTTGAAACTAGAACAGGATGGAGTGAATATTTTCTAATCCATGGGTAGTATTAATTGTAATTAACTTTACTGTCTAATGTGCCTTCTTTTAAAATTAGATTAGTGGAATGTCTGAAATTGGACTTTAATACATCTTGGAGAAATGACCTTGCCTTGAAAGAATCACCATTACCAGCAGGATCACTTGCTTGTTTTACGAGTGCTCTGTATTAATTAAGTGATACTTCTCTGTACAGCTTACAACCTACCATGACTTTCTGTGGTGTTGTGAAAACTTTAGAATGAAACATACCTGGATGTTTATATCTGACGTATTAACTTCATTTGCTTAGGTGAGTTACTTAATCTCTGCTAATCCTCAATTTTGATATGCATAAAATGAGGTATGTCACTTGAAGTATTATTACAAATAGGAGAAATAATGCAAATAAAATATCTTACATAGTGCCTGAGACATAGTGATTATTAAAAGTAAGTTGTGGCCCAGATGGTTTTACTGGTGAATTCTATCAAAGATTAAGAAAGCAGTAATACCAATCTTACTCAAAATCTGTCAGAAAATTGAGGTGAGAAAGCATTTTATGTAGTTATCATAATCCTGATGCCATTCAAATACACACAAAAAAGAATTTTTAAAAGTAGAGACCTTAACAAAATACTATGAAATAGAATACAGCAATACATGAGAATGCTAATGTATCTCACATAGCTGAGTCTATCCCTGGAATGCAAAGTTAAGCATTTGAAAATTAATCTACGTAATTCGTCAGAACCACAGAATAGAGGAGGAAAGTTATACGATGACTTAAATAAATGCAGAAAAATCATTTCACAAAATGGGACATTCATTTATAATAAACATTTGAAGCAAGGTAGGAATGCTAGGGAACTTTAATCTGATAAACTCGCTCTATGAAAAATTTACAGCTAACATCATAATGGTGAAATGCTGAATGTTTTCACCTTAAGGTTGATAACAAGGCAAGGGTGTGATCTCTTTTCATGATTATTGATGTGGAGGTCCCAGGGAAACACTGACACCCTTCCCCCCCCCCCCACTGTAATTAGTTTCTATCTTCTGGAATTTTATATAAATATAATTTAAGTATATACTTGTTTTTGGCCTGCCTTCTTAATGTGTTTTTTTAAATTGACCTATAGTTGACATACACTATTATATTAAGTCATATCATATACATTATATATATCAGGTATACAACATAGTTACTTGACATTTATATTATGAAATGATCATCATGATAAGTCTAGTTATTATCTGCCCCCATACAAACTTATTATAATATTACTGACTGTATTCCCTGTGCTGTCGATGACATTCCTGTGACTTATAAGTGGAACTTGTACCTCTTAATCTTCACCTATTTTGCCTATCTCCCAGCCTCCTCCAAACTTGTCTATGTTGCTGTGTATAAGAATTTTGGTTTTCGTTATTTACCCCCTTTGCCCTGTAGTATTCGACCTGTAGTAGTAGTGAATTTGCTTTCCTCCAAGGACTGATGATGCTTGCATCTTTCCCTGTGCTTTTGGCCATTTACATATATCTTCTTTTGTGAAGTTTATGTCCAAATATTTTGTCCACTTTTAAAAAACAGGTTGTTTCTTATTACTGAATTACAAGAGTTGTTCTTATATTTTAAATACAAGTCATTCACCTGATATTTATGTTGAGAATATTTTCTTCCTGAATACTAATGGCGTGACTTTCCCCTTTTTTCGTAGTGTCTTTCCAAGAACAAAAGTTTTAAATTTTGATGAAGTCTGATTTATCAGTTTTAGCTTTGTTTTGTGGGGTTTTTTTGGTGTATGTTGTATCTACAAAAACTTTGCCTACCATAAGATTATAGATATTTTCTCATATGTTTCCTTTGAGAAGTTTTTGTTGTACGTTTAGGTGTAGGATCCATTTTGAGCCAATATTGTGCCATGAGTGCGAGGTAAGGATCATCCCCCCCAGTTTGATTTCTAGTTGACCCAGTTTCATTTGTTGAAATGACTTTCATTTCCCCATTGAATTTCCTTGACACAGTTGTTAAAAACCAATCTACTAAATGGTGATGGAAAAAATAAAATAAAATAAAATTTAAATAAAAAATTCAATTGACCATATGTCTATGGGCCTATTTCTGCACACACTATTTTCTTCCATAGATTGATATCTCCATATTTTTGCCAATAGCCCACATTTTTTTTTTTTATCTTCACCTGAAAATACTTTATTGATTGGTTGCCTCCCGGCATGTGCCCCAACAGGGCTGGGAATCGAACCTGCAACCCAGGCACCTGCCCTTGACCTGGAATCAACCAAGACTCTTTGGAGCTCAGGCCGACATTCTAACTACTCAGCCACACCAGGCAGGGCAACCAATAACCCATATTCTTGATTACTGTAGCTATATAAAGGTTGGGACAAAAGTAGGTTTATAGTTGTTCATATAGAGAACACTACAATAATTGATAAATAATAATACAAAAATAAGCTTTGTGTTTTGCATACTCACAACTGTAAACCTACTTTTGCCGCACCCTATAGTAAATCTTGAAATGAGGTGAGGGGAATTGTTCAACTTTTAACAGTTTAGATCTTTTGTATTTCCAAATTAATTCTAGAATTATGCTACCAATTATTGCCAAAAATATTTAAAAGCCTGGTAGATTCTGTTTGGAATCACATTGAATCTGTAGATCAGTTTGGGTAGCATTGCCATCCATGGACATGGTGCATCTCTTCATTTATTTATCTATTCTGTGATAGAGCAGTATTCTGTAGTTTATTTTACTTACTTAGGTATTTATTTTTAATTTATCTTTATTATTGAAAGTATTACAGTCCCCTTTTTTCCCCATTGACCCCCACCCCCCCTCCACTCCCAGGCCTCCATTGCACTATTGTCTATAACCATGGGTTATGCATATATGCATATAAATTCTTTGGTTAATCTCTTCCCATCCCCCCACCACTCCACCTTTCCTCTCAGATTTGTCAGTCTGTTCCTTGTGTCTTTGTCTCTGGATCTATTTTGTTCATCAGTTTATTTTGTTCATTAGATTCCACATATTAGATCATGTAATACCTGTCTTTCTCTGACTGGCTTATTTCACTTAGCATAATACTCTCCAGGTCCCTGCATACTGTCCCAAAGGGTACGAGATCCTTCTTCTTTACAGTTGCGTAGTATCCCATGGTGTAAATGTACCACAGCCTTTTTATCCACTCATCTACTGATGGGCACTTGGGCTGTTTCCAGATCTTAGCTATTGTAAATTACGCTGCTATGAACATAGGGGTGCATATATTCTTTCTGATTGGTGTCTCAGTTTTCTTAGAATATATTCCTAGAAGTGGGATCACTGGGTCAAATGGCAGCTCCATTTTTAATTTTTTGAGGAAACTCCATACTGTTTCACATAGTGGCTGCACAAGTCTGCATTCCCACCAGCAGTGTACTAGGGTTCCCCTTCCTCCACATCCTTGCTAGCACTTTTCATTTGTTGATTTGTTGATGGTAGCGATTCTGACGGGTGTGAGGTGATACCTCATTATGGTTTTAATCTACAGTTTTTAATACAAAGATATTGGATATCTTTGCTAAGATTTATGTTTAGGTGTTCTCTTTTCCCACTAGTATAAAAGAAAAGAAAAATATTATTTTCACATTTTTTGCCACTAATATATCATATATTAGTCTGTGTAGGTTTTTATGGGTTTCTTGATATTTTTAGGTAAACAATCATATAATGCAAATATTGTCAATTTTACTACTTTTTTACTGTTATTCATTTATTTCTTTTCTTGCCTTAATGCAGTTACTCAGTTTTGCAGTAAAATGTTGAATAAGAGTATTGGAAGCAGGGATTCTTGCCTTGTTCTTTATCTGTTAGGAATAATTAAGTTTTTCACTCTTAAGTGTGATATTGGTTGTTGGTTTTTCCTAGATGCCCTTTATCAGTTTAAAAAAGTTTCCTACTCTTCCTAATTTGCTAAGAGGTTTTTTGTTTGTTTGTTTGTTTGTCTTTAAAACCCTGCACGGTGATGAATTTTAAAAAGTTTTTCACTGTTTTTGAAATGATTAAATGTTTTTTTCTCCTTTATTCTGTTAATATGCTGAATGGCATTGATTCCTGCGTGTTAAAACAACCTTGCATTCCTAGGAAAAGCCTTCCTTGGTTGTAATGTCATACACATACACACACAATTAGGTAACATTTGATAATATTTTTAAGAATCTTCACATCTATATAAAGGATATTGAAATATATTTTTACAATATCTTTATTAGATTTTAATATTAGTGTTTCGCTGGCCTTAACAAAAACAAAGCTGGACAGTGATCCCAACTTCTTTATTTTCTGAAAATACATATGTAAAATAAGTGTTATTTCTTCCTGAAAGTTTTTGCCAGAATTCATCAGTAAAAATATTTTGCCTGGGGTTTTCTTTTAGGAAAAATATTTGATAATTTAGCTTTACATATATAGTCACCTTTCTGTTTTCTGTGTGTGTTATTTAATTTATATATACATGTTTGGTGTTTTACTAGGTGCTATTATTTTTTAATTTAATTTCATTATGCTCAGATAATGTACTCTGTATGATTTTGATTGCTTTTAATAATGAGACTTTGTTAATGGACCACAGTATGGTCTGTCTTGCTGAATATAAATGTATAGCATATCATCCTGTTGTACACCTTAAATATATATAAATTTTATTAAAAAATAAAATTTCTCTATCTCGCTCTTCTCCTTTTAGTATTTCAATTACACATGTTAGATCTTTGGAAATTGTTCCATAGGTCTCTGAAGCTCTCTTTGTCTGTCTTGCTCTTTTTTTTTCCACTCTGTTTTCATATTGGTTAATTTCTAATAATCTATATCCAAGTTCCTGATTTTTTTCTTGCATTATTTCCATAGTGCTTTTGAATCCACCCAGCAAGGTTCTTCATTTTAAGTATTGTATTATTCATTCCCAAATATTTTATTTCTTTTTTAAAGTTTAATTTTCTCTATTGAGAATGCCTATGTTTTCATTCATTTCAAGAGTGTTTTCCTTTGCTTATGAAGCATAATTATAATAGCTGATTAAATATCTTTGATAGCGCTATCACCTAGATCATTTTATGGTGTTTTTTTTGTTGCTTTGTTTTGTCTTTTCCCTGTAGAATAGGTCATATTTTACTGGTTCTTTGAATGTTGAGTAACTTTAGTTTGCTTTCTGGATACTATAAATATTCTGTTATATAGAGTCTATTATAATATCCTATTACAATCATCTGGAGATGTTGTTGTTTATTTTAGCAGGCAATTAAGCCACTTAGATTCAGACTGTAAGTTGTGTCTCAACCTCTTTGGGAGCTGGTTCAGATCAGTTTAGTTTTCTAAGCCTAAACTATGTTGTTTTATGTGTCTCTGCATGTGCAGTTCGGGTTTAGAGTGAGACTTGTGCAGAAGGCTGAAATCTGTGTTCATTTCTGAAGCTTTTAATATCTTTGTTTGAGATTTTTTTCATGCATGCTTAGTTCAGGAATTAATTTTTATTAACTGATTCATTTTAGAGAGAGAAAGGAAGGGAGAAAGGAGAGAGAGAAGCATTGATTTGTCGCTCTATTTATTTGTGCACTTATTGGTTGATTCTTGTATGTGCCCTGACTGGGGATCAAACCTGCAACCTTGGTGTATCAGGATGATGCTCTAATCAGCTGAGCTATCCAGCCAGGGCCTAGTTAAGTAATTAAAGTGATACTTGTTCAGAATTGAAGGATCCCTTTCATCCTCTTATCTCTGGGATTCTCCCCAAGCGCTCTAGCCTGCAGGATTTTTTATTTTTCTTGTCAGAAAAATGGAGTTTACCTGCTTCTGATTTTCCATTGCCTCCCCATTTTACACTGGCCTCTACTCTTGGGGTCACACTGCACAAGAGAAAACAAAACAATAAAATGGGAAACATCATAATACAGGTTACTTTTCCAAGTTTCGACTCTTTCATATAATCTGCCTACTTTTGAGAGTTCTTAGGTGGCTAGTGTGTGTGTATACACACACACGATATCCCCCAAAAATGTATACACACTTTGAATAATTATAATAATTCCAGTGGGTTAAATCTGAAAAGAAAGAAACATCAATTGAGCTACCAGTTGTTAAAGTGTTGATGTATTTTGGGGGGACACCCCGTATATATGTCTGTGTATATATGTATATAATTATATAATTTAAAGTTTTTAGTTGTAATCAGCATGAGGAATGGATGATAGTGGGCTTACTTCACCATAATGGAACTGGAATCCATGTGAATTTTTTTCCCCCAGAAAAAAATGAACTATGTGTCAAGGTATAGAATCTTTCTTGTAAAATTAGCCAAACCATTGTGACAAAGTTCTCTCTTCATGTGCAAATTGTGCAGAGAAGAGCAAGAGTTATTGTAAAATTGTCTCCATTACACACACACACACACACACACACACACACACACACACACTCGCTCTTTAAGAAAATAGCTGCTGTGATACTTTAGATTCCACATTCTTTGCATTTGTCACCATTTCAAGGGTATGGAAGGCAAAACTATGTTTTCCTCCTACACTGGGTTATTAAAGATAAAATTAATTATATATCTCGTGCTTGGAGCCATCAGAATGAAGCTATATATAATTAAAAGTGGTATTATTATTGTAATGCACAACTGATACTTAGTGTTTAAGCCCCTTAAGATTGATTCTTTGTGGTGAATTAAATACATATGTTTTACTTAAAAATAAAAAGTTGAAGAATTAACATTGATGACAATATTTCCTGTTGTGAATCACATATAGGAAAGTTGTCAGTGACAACTGAAAACTATAGGAAGTTGTTAGTGACAACTTCCTCATGTAGGTGTGTTTATATAATGACCAAATATAAAAATTAAAAGATATATTACTGTGTCTGAATGATGTACATTTTGGAAATAGTACAAGTATTCTTTCTTCTTGTTTCTCAGAATAACCATAAGCTGATATGAATCATGTAATGTCTAGTTCTGTTTCTTTTTTTGGTAGTGATTAAGTCACTCAAGGAAATAAAGAATGAGGGCAGGCCATTTTATGTAACAATAAAGTTAAAAAAAATTTATATAAAGGATGTATGGACATGTGATAAAGCACAAGATTTTCCATATGCTTAAGATACCCTTCTGACCCTGAATTTGACCAAGTTATTTAAATACAGCCCAGATAAGGAGCACATTGCAGTTCAGGTGAAGGAATTTCCTAATGGGCACTTTTCAAGCATTTTTTATTCTTGTTTGCCCCTTGAAATTGTGGTTACAAAAATGCAATTCTCTGAATTTATATTATTATTTGTACAGTGATGCACTTTTTAGCCAGACATTTTGTTATATGGCAACAAGAATTTTAAAATACCTGATTAATCTCTATTTCATTGTATCGAATTACTTCAGGGTTTTATATTTTAAAAATTGAGATATAATTTGCATTCAATAAAATGCACAAATCTTATGTGTAAAACTCATTGGCTTTTCCCAAATATACTTTTAACAAACACAGATATAACCCAGATCAAGACACAGCACGTTCTGTCACCCTGAAACTTCTTTGCTACTCCTTCCTTTCAATATCCCTCATCCCCCAGCCAGACTTAATCACTCTTGACTTTTGTCAGCATAGATTAGCTGCCTGTCTTAAACTTCCTATAAATAGAATCCTACAGTGTGTCCTCTTTTACATAATGTTCTGAGATTTGTGTGTTGTGTGTCTCAGTAGTTCTTTCCTTTCCACTGTTGAGTATGAAATTCTGTCAGTACCCCTCAGTTTGGTTATTTAGTTTTCTCTTGCTGGCTGGCTTCTGTTTGGGGGCTATTATGAATAAAGGCACTTAGAACTTTCCTGTACGTGTCTTTTTATGGACATAGTTCACATTTTTCATATTAGATAAGTTCATTATAAGTTACTTTGAATATAGAAATATGTGTCTTGAATTTCTTTTTCATGTCAACTTTGAGAAGATGTTTTGCTATAAAAAGAAAAAACGGTCCCAAGATGTAAAAGTTACACTTAAAAATGTTACCATTTTTGAAAAGTTCTTCTTCCTTTTTCAAAACAAGGATTGTCCATATTCAATTCTCCTATAGAAACTGTAAGGAAAAATTAAAATTTGTAAATCTATTAAGAGCATATAAAAATTAAAACAGTACAAATGCAAAATTCTCACTTTTTCAAAGCTAAACCATGTGGCTCCATAACTTTTCTCTACTAGGCTGTTTCACTATCCTATATAGTAAGCAATTTATGTGTCCATCTCCCCATGAGACCGAAATCTCCTTGGAAACAAAAACCATCTGCGTCTTACTTGTCTTTCTGTCTGGAGTATGCAGCACTTTGCCTGGCACATGGTAGGTACACATTATATGTTGAGTGGCCTGAATAACTGCCTTTTGTCCGGGGTGCTTATTTGCCTTGCAGAAGTCTTTTTTGCTATGGAAACATAACAACACTTAGGTTTAGCTCAGGCATTTACTATTCCCTTTATGTCTTAAGTCTTTTGTTTAATACATGAGCTGACTTATCCCAGTTTCCTGTTTATATAGGGTAAGCTTTTGATGAAAATGCACACTACTGAAAGATTTCCATTTAGTTTAATAACATTGTTATACTTAACATGTGTCATTGAAAAAAAAACAACTTCCAGTGAAGATATTATATATATACACATGGAAATATACATACATACATACATACATACATATATATATATACACACACACACACACACACACATATATATATACACACATACACATACATGCACACACATATATTCTTAACTCATCTTTGCTTCTAGGCTTATATACCTAGTGCACTATATACTTAGAGCATAGAATACAAACATATTTTATTGATTTTCAATGTTGGCAAAAGACATAGTATCTGTTTTACACAATTAAAAGACCTTGAAATTATTCATGATTTTCATTACTACTGGGATTTTTATGTTGAATTAAAGGTCATAATTCTAATCATCTCAGGCCCCCTTTTTCCCCCTAATAGATCTTTGCAATGCCCATCTGTCTATGGTTTATGATATAACCTTTTTTGATGGGGCTGGATGGCAGATGGACAGCAGATGGGGGTTTTGCCCTGCCTCCTGCTTCAGATCCTGGCCCAGACCGAAACTGTCAGTTTGTACTCACAGCTTGTGGGATCCAGTACGGTGTTTGGCACTCTAACCAATTGATACCAAGCAGGACCAGGTAATTATGACTAGTTTTTGGTTAAAGACTAGCAATAAGTGTAGGGACGCCCGGTGAGTCCGAAAAAGCACCTTAGAGGACCTGTCCTTCCTGTTTGACTCTGTGCTGGATCCTCAGGACTCCAGAGCCACCTCCTTCTGAGGATCGAAGTTGCATTATTAGGAAAAGTACTATTGTCATGTAGCTATTTACCTATTTTAAAAATATAACTCAGTTTCCCAAAGGCCTTTGTTTCTCTCCAGAATTAAACAAGGAAGCCAGTGAGAAACAGAGATAGACAGACAGTGGCTTGATTCTTAAACCAAATGTTTTTGTCTAAATTGTTGGACAACTTGTCATTGTCTGGAATTCCTAGGAGGGTCCTGCATGATTAAAACTTGGACTAATGGTAACATTTCTGAATGCAGAAACTATAACTGCTTCTGCCAAAGCATAAAAAGACAGTTCATGAGATTGCTAGTCTTAACAGGAGGAAAGAAGAAAGTCTTTTCTTTTCATTCGGAACTCTGAGTACATACTTTCTTTTGTGTGTGTGCATAAATTTGCTGCTTTACAAGTGACCATCTTTGTTTTAGACATAAGCCAGATTGGAGTAAGCAGACGAGCTGGGTAAGTCCTACTAATGGAGGCTAAGCCTTGGCAGCGACCATGAAGAAAAGGCAGTAATGAGTCAAATTGTTCGCTGAGCTGAGAGTTCTTTCCTGACTTATTTAGTTTCTTTAAACTTAGTGCTTCACAGAGATCCCATTGTGCCCTTTCCTCATCTGAGCTGAGTCTCCGAGTTGATTAGTAACACGAGAGTTTATGTAAGGAGTATGTGCCCACCGATCTTTAAATAATTGCCCACTATAAATGTAGAAAACTTTCCATGGAGCCATCACTAACCTCTCACCCAGCATTAAAAGAGACCCTTACAGTACTCCAGGCCTTCCCCGAACTAAACTGAAATATTGTACCCTGCTGGTTAATAGTATTTTTGTTCATATAATAGATAAATTATGACATTATTACACAATTTATTAACTCAAATTGTTCACATTTGAATAATTTCTTATGTTCTGGGAGTTAGGGATCACTTCTACATATGTGTAATAAATTATGCCCTTCCAAGTTAAATAAGTAGCATTGGGTTGTTATACTCAAATAAATTATGTTTGCATTAGTTCAAAAGATTCCTTCAATCCAATTTAGGTATCTGTAGCATTCACTACCATAGGGCAATTTAAAATTTAGATTACAATAGATTGCTGGGCAATCATTTACCTGGACCTCAAGTAATCTTTATATTCCAGGTTCCATCAGATACTGTTTTATCTTTCTTTTCAATTATCTTCTTTCCTAATTTAACAAAGATATTTAACTTTTAAGAAACTCTGTGCTTATGTTCTCTGGTGAAGTGGATGTCTGTGATTTTCCATCAGGTTATATATTTAACAGGTGACCAAGGTACCTTCATTTTGGAACCCTTGTACTATATATCTGGGGCTTCCTTGAAACCAGCTCATTTCTTTTTTTAAAAATCTTGAAATAGAAAAATTCTTTTTACAGTGTTGCCCAGGGTAGCCTAAAGGACTGTGTTACTCCTCTGCTAGCTATAAATGTACTTTAACGTGGATCTTGTTAACATGATTTCAGGTGAGGTGTGGATAGGATCTAATTAGTTATAAATCTGTAAATGCTTAAACTGAGGCTTAGCTTGAAATTCTCCATCTGACTGATACTACTGCAACGCTCTAATCCCAGAAAGCTGTCTTATAATGAATTCCCATTAGCCACCGAGTGAAGGCAAGTCAGGAACCTGAGGAAGGGAAGCAATGCCGGTGCCTTCGCCGGTTAGACAGGCTCCGCCTTGCCAGGTGCTGCCTGCTTGCCCAGTCTTGTTCTTGCTTTGGGCAGCAGCTCTTAGGAGAAAGGTTACAACCACAACAAGCTGTTCTGTAGAAGAATTTAAGCTGTCTTACATTGAACATCTTCCTTAGACAGCCAGTTTCTTGTATTTAATCATCCCATAAGTGGTGTAGTATTTATGGATTCCAAAGTGCTGTGCATACCTAGGCTTTATCTCTTGATTTTAAAAAACCTCCACTAGACAAGCAGAGAAGAAACTCAGGTAACCAAGAAAACAAATAAATCTGGCATCCAGTTTGATTAATGATTGCCTTTCAGTCTTAGCCATTACCGTTGGATATATAATGGCAAATTTTAAAAAAGTCCTTACCTTCAAGACACTTATATTCTAATAGGAAATGCAGATGATAAATAGGTAAGAATATGCTAGAATGTCAAATTTTAATAAATCTTATCACAAATACTAAAGGAGGCAAACGTGTAGGAAAGAGAGGGAGAGGGCGGTGCTATTTTATGTAGGGTAGTCAGAGAAAGCCTTATGTGTGTACATGTATATTTATATTTTTCCACATTTAGCCTTTTTATTGAGATATAATTTGTAGATTTACAGATGAAGACTTGCGCAAATCTTAAGCATAGAGTTTGACTACTTCTGATAAAGGTAACCCCCACCCTATCAATATATAGAACGTTTCGCTCACCAAAAAGATTGTTCCTGCCCTTTCCCTGTTAGTCCTATCTTCCCAGCTCCCTGGGAGAAACACTGTTCTGACTCTGTGCCATAGATTAGCTTTGCCTGTTCTGCAGTTTTGTGTAAGTGGAATCATACAGTATGCAGTGTGGCTGGATTGTCACCTCCTGTTGAGATTTGTGATGTTCATCCATGATACTGCTCTACTGTGTGCATTTCTTTTTATTGTGTTCTGTTGTCCGGACATACCTGAATTTGTTTAGCTATTCTCCTGCGGATGGACAATGGGATTGTTTCCAGTTTGGGGCCATTTTACGTAAAGCTATTAGGAACATTTTTGTATCAGCCTTTTATGCATATGTGTTTATATTACTCTCAGGTAAAGACCAACATGCAAGTGTTTTACTCGATAAGGAACTTCCATACTAGTTTCTAGAGGCTCTGCTGTTTTCTCCAACAGCAGTGTAAGAGAGTTCTGTTTTTTTCACATGCTCATCAACACATGGTGTTGGCAGTCTTTTAATTTTAGCCCTTTGAGTGGGTGTGTAATGGTGTCTCGTGTGGTTTTATTATCGAATGTTAGGATTAGATGGAAGTTCTTTGTCAGATATCTGTCTTATGAATATTCTCTCCCAGTCTGTAGTTTCCCTACTTATTTCCTAAAGGTGTCTTTCAAAGAACAAATGTATTCATTTTGATTAATTCTACTTTATAACTTTTTTCTCTAATGGTCAATATTACTTTCTGCTCTTAAGAAATTTTTGCCTCCTCATGATCACAAAGATATCTCCTATGTTTTCTTCCAAAATCTTTATAATTTAATTTTGGTGTTTAAATCTCTGATAGTCTAGGGTACATTTTTGTGGGTAATGTGAGGTGTGAGTAAAACTTTATTTTCCCCCCAACTAAATATCCAATTGTTATAATATCACTGATTGAAAAGATTTTCTTTTATCTACAGAAATGCTTTGGGGGCCTTGGTTGAAAAATCAGCATTTTGGGTTTCCATTTAGGATGTAGAAAAACAAAAAGAGCAATGTTGCCACCTTTACTACAACAATAAAATGATAGAAAATTTGCAAATGCGTAACTCTTCTTGAACCCATGAGAGAGCTGAGGGCCCAAGGAAACCAACTAACTTAAAATCTAAGGAAGGACAGGTGCCTCCGAGGAGGAACGAGGGCAAGCGCTTGTCTCCCGGGGCCAGGTGCGTAAGGTCGCTGGTGAGGGTAATTCAACCAAAACTTTCAGCAGGTTGCCAGCAGCCAAGCGAGGGATGGCAAGAGAAGCAAACTCCTGGGGACTGCGGACATGAGGGGAACTTGCAGTAACTCCAGGCTTGTCTACAGATGCGTAGGACATGCATAGGAAAGATAGGTCAGGCATCCTGAGAAACCATTCTTGTGAGCCCGCCTGGGGGAGGGGGTCAGTTGTCACCAAGGGGAAGGCGGGAAGTCCCCTCTCTGTTGCTCTCTCTCCCCAGTGGAGTAAAAGCCTTGACACCACCTGGGGAAGAACAGTAAACTCTTGTTCTTAGGGCTCTCATGAAAGCTCATTGCAGCTGAAAGAGGGCAGAGAAAAACCCTCTATCCCTGGGTGAGGGGTAGGAGTACATCTCGGGCCCAGACCTGCAGGTCAGGGTGGAGCAGGACCCATGAAAAGGTCCCACTTCCAAGACCCCAGGGACTGAGTGTCTGCCTAATGAGTCAGAACAACAGAGGATACACCCCAAACTTCACATCGCCGATGGGTGTCGAATGGCTAATACTAATATAATTCCCAATTTATAGATGGGAAAAACTTACACAGAAAAATTAAATGAACTGGCCCAAAATCTCATCGCCAATAAAGGAAAAAGCTGAGATTTTAGCCAAGATAATGTGGCTCCGGAGTCCTCATAATGGCTGTATAATACTGCTAAGGAACATTGAGAGGAATTAGGCAAATCAGAAGAGTGGGCCGATTCAGAATAGGGGGAAGCACTCAAGGGAACATAGAGTTTTAGTAAGAAAGGGGGGCACTCAACAGAGCTCATAGACTAGGTGAGGGGTGGAAAGTTTCCAGTGGACTTTGCAGTTTAGAAAATTATCTAACTTTAGCCATAAGTAGTTTTAGTGGAATCATGACTATTGAAACCAGAATCCACTAGATTCAGCAGTAAATATGCAGTGAGGAAGACTGCCACTAAAAATAACCCACTTTCCCAAAAAGTTTGCATAAGAAGAGCATTGATGAGTAGGTGGGGAGAGACATGGAAAGAGGATTGGTTTTCAAGGAGAAACATGATTTGAACATGGATACAAGACAAGGGGAAGCAGGAAGAAGAATAGGAGAGTTTGTCATTGTAAGAAGGAAAAATAAATGGGGAAAAGAAGAAAAAATAAGTAAGGTGGTATAGGCGGTTTGTTGATGTGTCTGGGATCTGTCTTGAGAGAGTTTTCTAGGCGTGAAAATACCCTTATGTAAATATGAAAAGATATATAATTGGTACAGTTTCGATACATTCCTTATGTGAGATAAAAACTTATCTTTACTTAGACACGTATATTAATCTCACATATATCTTTCTTGTAGGTTTTTTTGAACGAGCTATCCAGGGAAGAGCTGTTTCATCTTCACCGATGTGTGATATGCACTCTGTCAGAAGACAGCTTTTGGTAATGGTGCAATAAACAACTGTCACTCTAATGTAGAAATATGGAACAGACGCAGTAACTCAATCATTCCATCTAACTTGACAAAATGGAAAATGGCTTGAGAAAAGACAGCCCAAAGCACCAGGTTGAAACTCCAGGTAGGACACGTTGTAGGGTGTCTACTTTCACAGGATGTCTTTGAGGACTAGGACGGTGTACACATTCACCGTCTTTATTGTCATTTCTAGTGTAGTAGTAGATGCCTCAAAATGTCAAATGCATTGAGAGTACACATTTATATCAGTTAGTTATCAACATTTTAAAGTACATGTCTATTTAAACACCTTTAATTTTATATTTGACAATTAGTAGAACTTCTAGAAATCGTGAAATTTCAAATACCGCCATGAAGTCTCAGCTGACTTTAGAGATTTAGTCAAGGTAGCCCATCACTCTGGTGAACCTAGAAGGCATTCACCTGGCAGAGACACTGGAAACATTCCTCCTTATGCTTCTGAATCCTTGACTGTGTGGATAAGATTGTATGGTCTGGTCTCTTTCCATAATATTCATCTTATTCTAAATACTCATTCCTTCCAATGAGACAAATACAGTCCATTTGTTACTTTAAAATATGCATTGCTTTTTACTCCAAACATGTGAGATGGGTTTATTTGTATCTGTATCGTTAATATTAACATATTTTAATGAAAAAGGAAAATTTTCATTTGGAAATAAAATTGACATTGGGAACTTTAGGTTGGCTGTCACAGTGGGTCACGTGGAAGAACTTGGCCAAGTTTATCAGCCATATTTGGCCTAGTTTCCTGCATATGTTTGCAAGATGCAAAAGCCAGTTTATTGCTTGAGGGCACAGAAACCTGGAGGTAAAGCTTGGAACCTGTGCCATTTAATCCACTGGGCATCTTTCTTTTTGCCTAGATTTTGCCTAGAGAGGTCTGATTGTACCGGTAGAACATAAATAGAAGAGTAACACTTCTCTTTGCCTTTCATCAGTTATGGAGTTTTATAGAATGTCCTTGTCAAGCATTTTTGGGAACATAGCCACAAAAAGGTTTTTAAATAAGAGCTTTGTAGTGAAAAATCCAGTTTCAGGTATGAATGATTGAAAAAATGTGAATTAAAAAAACATTCTCTTTAGGGGTTCTCAGTTCCTTGTGGAAGTTATCATTTAAAATGGGACACCATAAGAATATTTGTACACACAGGAAGTTAGTCTCCTATGTAACATATTTCAGAATTTTTGATGAATCAATCACTCAGTTAAAGGTCATATAGTTATAGCTGATTCAAACCCTAAAATGAATAGAGATGTCAAAGCATCGAGCATATTGGATGTTTACACATGAGTAAGCAAGATGACAGAATTTGTTTTCCAGCAGATCTATTTTTCTGCCTTTGCTTGTTTTTGGTAGTTCTTCAGCTTGCTGTTTTCATAGAATATTTTTTTTAATATTTATGTTAGCATGTAATTAGCATATATATAATTCCATGGTGGGATATGTAAATGATCCCCCTTCACAAGAGAGGAAAAATGGGTATGGGTTTCTACTTTCCTTACCAAATATCTCTAGACTATTTAGTTTTTAGGGGATAACTGTGCTTGTTCTTTTTAATTGGAGTTAATAATTTTAAGTGCTGCAGCAGCCTGTTAAGTTCTATTTTTAAGTCGAAGATTTTAATATATCAGGGCAGGTGTTTGAGTTTCAGGATTTGGAAGAACAGAATTCTGACACATTTGTTATTTTTTCCCTTCACCACATTTGGCATTTGAATACTATTGTCAGTCTTCAGCTATCAAAGGAAATCTTGCACTATTCTCACAAAACCTTCACATAACCAGACACTGAGACGCTGACTCAAAGTCATGACATCCCTCTGGGGGGATTCTCCCTGTCACTCTTCTCAGATCACTGGAAAATGTCATATTTGAGGAAGATGTTTTAATGAAGTTTACCAAGTTTACTTTTTAATGCAGCTTGTGTGTGTGTGTATAGGCCACTACAAGTGCCCCAGAGGGGACCTGTTTGTAGTGCATTTAGATGGTTGAAAAGTAAATTGGCCAGTGAGAAATATGCAAGAAGTGGAGATGGTTGGCTCTCATGACTTTTCCAAGTTGCTGTGTACCCTACATTTCTGTCTTTCCCTTTGAGATTTGCAGATTCATAGAGAAGCATTTCTAACTAAGTAATCCCTTACATCCCAACATGTGCTGGGACGTAATGCAACTTCTACCTGTAGAATTACTATGAAATTCTAGTAAACATTCGAGGCATGAAAAAATTTGCTTTGTGAACCCTGGGAGCCTCATGATACTTAAAGTCAAATCGCACTGCCCTGGGCGGGTTGCTGAGTTGGTGGGAGTGTCATCCTGTGCACCAAAAGGTTGCAGGGTCCACTCCTGGTTAGGGAACACACCTATGCTGTGGGTTTGATCTTTGGTCAGGGCCCTTACGGGAGGCAATCAATCTATATTTCTCTCTCTCTCTCTCTCTCTCCCCCCCCCCCCCTCCTTTTCCCTCTCTCTCAAATCAATAAAAACATATCCTTGGATGAGATTAAAATATTTTTAAAAATCATATAGCGCTGACTTTGTTTAGGTGTATTTTAATTACATTTGTCTGTCTTCCCCACTATATTGGGATTTAATTAAGAGCAAGGACAATTACCTTTTTAAGAGTCCAATCCATGGTCCAATATTTATTATATCAGAAGTATTCAGTAAGTGCTAGTTGAATCAAGAAAATAATGAATGAAGAAGTTTAATGACTCATCAGGATTTCTCTCTTTGTAATCTTCATTGAAGTCATGTATATTTTTGTGTGTGTAGGAAGTGTCAGGAATTCATATTCATATTTTCCGTTTTGGATTGACTGACATTGTCAAGGAACTTCTATATTTATAGTGAAAAGAACACTGGCGTGATAATACAAATATTTGAGTTTAAATTTTGGCTTCATTGCTCACATGCTGTAAAAATTATCTGTCTTCTCTGAGCCTTCATTTCCTCATCTCTAAAATGGGTAAGCAACATCTTCTCCATGTGATTGCTATTTCACAGGCATTTTTCTCCCTTTATTCAAGAAGCTCTGGAAATCTCCCATAATCTTAAACTACATAATTTATGTAGTAAGAAAAAAATTTTTTGAAATATTTAGTGATGCTTTTAAAGAAATTCCCTGTAAATCTTGTTGCCCTGCAGCTGCCACAGTCATAAAATCAATGGCCTTTATTGCTTTAGGTGTGGGGTGGATACAGTCTAGGTCGTAGAACAAATGTGTCATTGTGCATTTGTTACAAAAGTTTTTACACAAGCCAGGATTTGTTGAAAATGCTAAAGCTGCCATTTGCATATTGAGAAGAAAGCTTGAGGATATAAGACTAAAGCTTATAAAAGTGGGACCCAACCACAGAGGAAGGGAAGCCCCACCCCTCACCCCCGATTGGTGCAAAATGATGCTTGATGAGAGATTGGGAACAGGAACGGAGAGGAAGGTGATCTAAAAAGAAAACATGAAGGTTAAAGAGGGAGATGAAAGCCAAAAAGGCTGCGTCAGCCTCCCCCGGCCCAGACTCAGAGGAACTACCCCTTGGGAGTCTGTCAACCACCTTGGGGCGCACGGAATTGAAAGTGGCCTGTTGAGAAGGGCCGTTCCTCTCACCCCTCCTCCAGGCACCTCATGTCTCAGGAGGGCTCAGGCATGACGGTGGGGCAGAGACACTGACCTGAGCTGATGAGCAGGAGTGAGCACACCTTGTAGGGTCCTAGTGTTGGCAAGCAAGGGCAATCTGGCAGAGGCTGCTTCTCTCCGCCTGGGGTCCCAGCACTGCGCACAGCCAGGTATCTGAGGTCAGGAGTGAGGACAGAGCTGCGATGAAGAGTCTGGTCAATCAGGGAAGACAGAAGCAAACCTGCCCCGTGCCCATGCGGAGAGGGCCACCAGACACTTCAGAACCGGGTATAGTGCAGGAGGGGCCAAAACCCAAGGAGGGGCCGGATTAGCTTAGTTTTACTCAGGATGTAGCCGCCCACCCAGGAAGGGCACTAATGGCAGCAGATGCTGTGCTCCCCACCCCCCAATATTGCATAAACTTTTTCTTGAGCAGATGCCAGTCTGTGAGGAGAAGGGGGAAGGGAGAGAAAAACCAGAAAGAGTAAAAATGTACCCCAAACTGACTATTGAATGAAGAACCTGATTTACACCAAATGAACAAGCTTTAAATTTTTTTTTTTACCACCAAGTGAGAATGAAGACTTTTGAGCAAGATGAGGTCAGTTATGGGAAACATAATTTTTTTAAATTAATTTTTGCACATCTGTGTTATTATGAATAAATTTTAGATCAACCCCACTAGTTCGCCTTTCTCTTTGTTTATAACTTACATATATAGTGTTCTCATTTATACTTTGAGATTGTAATATTTTATGGTGTACAGAATGCTTCTATATATACCTTCTCATCTGTTTCTTACCATAACACAGCAGTAAGGTAATGTCAATATTATTATGGTTCAGGTGAGGACACTGAAGATTTGGTCAGGACCAGATAGCTGATGAGAGAGAAAGGGAGAGAGAGAGAGGGAGGGGGAGAGGGGGAAAGGGGGAGAGGGGGAGGGAGGGGGAGAGGGAGAGAGAGAGGGAGAGGGAATGAGAGAGGGAGAGGGAATGAGAGAGGGAGAGGGAAGAAAGAGAACGGCTGTCAGCCTAGGTCCTTTTCTGTTCTCAGGAGCCCCCACACATGCTTCTCTATCGGGCCTCATTTTGTTTCTCTCTGGAACTCTCTACTCTGTTTGCAATGGTATGATTATTTGTTAGGACCTCGTACACAATTTTCTTTTTAATTTAAAGACATATCGCCACAAACCTTTTTCAGGATGTATTTAAATGAAATATTCTCGTTATCTAGCATGCAACTGATTCTTTTGATTTGGTTGCTTTAGTCAAAAACAGTAGAACTATCTAGGTGATAGTTTATGAGTACATGTGAGCAAAACAAAATAATAGCCTATGGAAAATGCATTCTAATCATTTCTTATCTAGGAAAAATGCAGGGAACAACAAAAGAATCAATATTTTATAAATTCAAGGTCAATATTGTATGTCAATGTCAATAATGTATGAGTTCCAAAAGATTTGTGCCACTATTAAATTAGAAATGATTCACTCTTATTTGATGTATAGTGGATTTAGCCATATAATGGCCAGAAACAGAGACTACAAAGGATAGAAAGCAGACATATTGTGTAAGACAATTGCAAACCTCTTATGAGCTTCAGTACAAAGGAACAGAGACTATTCCATCTCCTTCGCTATTCATTCACCTTTGGCATTAGTGAATTTATGGCTTGTGTTTTTGATTTTGACCTAGATGCCTGAAGTGCTGCATATCTTTGCCCTGCTTCAGCAGGTACATTTCAGAAAAGTGACTGTATGTTACATGTTACAGATCTATAACCCAGATCTTAGATAGATGGGTGCTATTGGAATTGTAAGAGAGGGTGTAATTTGATGTTCAGGAATATCCCCCTTTTGAATGTACGTGTTATTAGATGTTACATTTCATTGTTAGCTTTTTATTCTCAATATTCTATCCAGTTTAATTTGCTGAGCTATTGGTTATGATTGTAGAGATCAATCTATAGGTATTTCATTGGTAATATATTTTGTAACTAGTCAGGCTTTTGGATAACTCAGTTTATGTGTATCTCTGAGAGGTACGCATCAAAGCAGGTTTCTCCTTGTTTTTTCTTAAAATATATCTTTATTGATTTCAGAGAGAAGAAGGGACAGGAAGAGAGAGAAACATCAGTGATGAGAGAGTCATTGATCAGCTGCCTCCTGCAGGCCCCCAACTGGGGATCAAGCCCGCAGCCCGGGCATGTGCCCTGACCGGGAATCGAACCCGATCTCCTGGATCCTAGGTCGATGCTCGACGCTGCGCCGCGCCCGGCCGGGTGGCTTCTCCTTCTTGCTTGGGGATTTCTTCTATTTCCCATCAGAGTTCAGTGGCCCATGCAGTACCCCACCAGTCATACAACTTACTATTGAAGTAACTTCTTCTAGGATGTTAAGGGAGTACGTCGTTTCTTTTCTGTAACTTTTACTTTCAAAGTCAGACCAAATCAGCCATTGGAGTGTTGAAATTCATATCTTAAATTTCTTTGGCATACTTTTTATATTCATATTTGTAGTGTTCCTGCCAAGCAGAATTTTTCCAGCCCATCTTTACTGACCACCGCTGATGAGTAAAGCCATCTTTTTGTGTGCCTACAATGGAAAGCCTCTTTGCTGCACACTCTATATCATTCATTACCTCATACAGAGGTTTCTCAGATTAAATAAATTAAATCTCCCCATCCATCACTTTAGAGAAATGACAACACAGAATGTGTACAGTTTAAAATGACTTGTTGGACTTTTTTTGGCTAGATTGGGCTAGATTTATACTGATAAGCCTATTTGATTTACCAAAGTTTTCTATATTATTTATTAACTCAAGGTCCTTAATATCCACAGCTCATTTTTTTCCTACTGATAATGGCTCCATTCTGCAACATATAAATATAATTAAAAATACCCCTACCTATATTGAAAAATTGAAAAAAAATTTTTATTTAGTTCACATGGATTGTATTATGTAGTCAACTAAGGGCTGAAGTTATGTAACTTGAGGTGTAGCTGGGGCAACAGTGGAACAGACGTTGAAGTGAAACAGAGAAGGTAATGACAATGAGCTTGCAGCCAGCCTACTCCTCCATTATTATTAGACGAGAGGGTTTTTTTTCTTTGTATCTATTATGTAGTTTTAGATGCAATTATTTTTTCTCTTTAGTGCTCCCATTTCCACTTAGCTCTTCCAATGTTATCATCTTTTTTCTTCTTTTTGATATAAAAATGATACTAGCTGAAAAGTATAAATAGCTTTGAGTTATGTAAGGAAGGGTAGGAAAGAGAGTTTGCCAGGCCTCAAATACTTCCGCATCTGGATCTAGAACATAGCACATATTTTTTTTTTCTTTTTTCAAGTCTTTATTGTTGAGAGTATTACAGAAGTCCCCCATTTTCCGCCTCCACCCGGTTCTCACCCCACCCCAGGCCTTCACCACACTGCTGTTTGTGTCCATGGAAGAACATAGCACATATTGATATGAGTTCTTTAATTCATGTCTATTTGGAAGTATTGTGTACACATTTCAGCAAATTTTGGCAAAAGCCCTGTCCCTTGGCGAGGAAGTGACTGTCCTCTTGTCGTGTCATTTCCCAGCCCTCAGGTCCTGTTTACACTAAGCTCCTTTGTTAAGGAGTCGACATAAAGATCTTTGATACTGCTGAGCCCATCCCTGAGTCATTCTTAGCCGACACTTTGTGTCTGGCTGGCGGTTTTTCCACCAGCAGTAAGGTCAGCCTCATACAGTATTACCCAGCCCTCCCAACTCCTTGTGAGTCAGTGAGAATCAAATGGCTTACTAGTGAGAAAATCAAATTTAGGGAGGAAAGATGACCAGTCTCTAAACAAAGCAAACCCATGTTCAGACTCATTAAGCAGCTCTCTCTTGCTAAAAGTATTCTTTACAATGTGCCTTTACTATAGGTGATCATCATCTATAATTTTTGGTTTCTCTCCTTAATTCATAAGGTTATGGAACATTTGAAGGCAATTCAGGGTCAGTACAGTGTAGTGAAGAAGGTATTGAGTCAGCACACCTTCCCTCCAGGGCTCCAGTGGAAGGACCCTGAACGTCTCCTAGTCTGTCTTCTCATCTGCACAGTGGAAATAATCACATCTACCTCACAGGGTTGAGGCATAATTTAATGTGTGTAAAATAACTTGGTAAACTGTACAAACCTATTCAAATGAAATAAGCCACTATTCTTTTAAGAGCCAGAGGAGTGTGCGGCCATCATTTGAAAAAAGGTCAGAGTATGGAACCTTTTTGAAATTGTAGCATGATATTTTAGAAAGAGTGATTTAATAGATATTGGCTTAAACTAGTGGGGTTTTCAATAGCCCAATTGCAGCATTTTTCTCATTACTTGGCCTCTGTAAGGCTATCGTGCTGTATTGGAAAAATATTCTTCCCTTAATCATGAAATTTAAAAAGGAACTGTGTTTGAGTTAGCAGCTACTCTTTCAGTGACTTGTGGGTAACGTCTTTTGTGTAATTGGCTCTTTCCAATGGTTTCAGTTCTAACACCCACCCTCTTTCCTCAGTCCTTTCTTCATTCCTTTCTTCATTCCTTTCTTCATTGCTTGGAAAGGAACAGTGGGGAATTTTCATTGACTCATCTCCAGTTTTTGATGAACACACACCATTTTTTTTTAAAGAAGCAAGTGTCTAATTCAGAGAGAATTAAAATGTATTTTAAACCTAGTGGTAGATATACCAATTAAGGAACCTATAAATAAAGTTGAACTTTGGAGCCAAATGAGTGTTGGGGCTTGTCATCTTCATAATGAAAGTCTTTGCCATTATAATCTCATTTGGCAAAGATGAAGTTGTCCCCTCGGGAGATGCCTTGCCAAATCTTCATCCATAATTCTGAATTGATGCCAAGCCAGACTGTTATCTGCAAACTACTTCACATCCTTTCTTTGTGGTCTGTGCTCTTAACCTCAAGGATTCGGTTTGTGAACATTGAACAGCCAGAAACTGTTTGGAGAGGAGCACCTTTTAAAAAATTACAGTCATTAAGGTCTAATGCCATATGGACTCAAGGGGTGGCAAAGATGCTGAGCAGCTTCGTGTTCATTAAGACTGAAATATTTATATGAGCAGTAATAATAAAACAGCGTATTTTAGAGTCTGTGGTATGCAATTGAGCACTAGTGCAATTAGGTGATATTGACAGCCCCTATTGTAATTATGTAAATAACACCAATTTCAACACTCCCTTTATCTTTCACTTGCATGTGCACATGGAAGGAGAGGGCTAGAAAGTGAGTAAATGCTGGGCTGAGTGCTTCGCTGTTTATATACCTGACAGAGCGGCCTGAAGCTTATATTACCCTGAGTTATATTTTCCCCCCCATGTGAATGTAAGCAAGTCCAGTGGGTTGCACAGAGTGATATACAAATGTGGGTTTGTTTGGAGAAATGTTTGGTGGTAAAGCATCCATATGAGAACCCTTCCAACCCAGTAGGTCCACTTTGAGTTTCTCCATTACAGAGCTGTGTTTGGATCCCATCTGACTAATGCTAATACTTTTTTTGTTGTTACCTTTAGAACGGATCATTTAAAATTGTTCTACATCGGGATGTCTTGCTTTCTATCAATCTTTCCATCTCAATGCAGAAGTATTTGATTAGTGTATTTAAAGTAATAAAGTTGTCAACAGTAGTGTCACCTTGATTGATGCTAATTATAAGTCTTTAATGGTTCCTGTGCTTTGGCCACTATCCTTGCAGATTGTAATTTTTATGGTTAAAATGGTGCCCTGCTGTCCAAAGGCTTAATCATAAATTCTGGCCTATCCGTCTTTAATGATTCTACATGCAGTGGTATAATCCTGGTTACATACATTATCTTCATTCGCTAAAAGCAAGCAGTGACTTTCATAGGGGTGATTAATGCATTTATAAGGAGCTTGAAGAATCCTTGTTGGGATCACAGCAGAGGTTATGATGATTATGCTTGCTGGGCATTAGAATTAGCAGCAACGTTACATAGGCTGTCTGAAAATAATTGAATATTTTTATGCAGTCCCTGTTTAGCACATTAACGTTGTAAATGAGACTATAACTGCAATGGTAAAAAAGACCCTACTGAAGATGTTATCAGTATGTGGTTGTCACACCAGTGAAACTAAAAGCAAGTTAAATTATCTGAGGGCTTTCCTTCTTTAGAACAAACAGTCTTGTTAAACAGATCTGGGGTCACTCAATTTGAAATATCTGTTGATTAAAATGTCTTTTCCACTAGGGTTTTTCAGGCTGAATTTTCACAATGCTAATATATGTGTAGGCTTTAATCTCCTTCCTTAAGCCCAGAGATAGAATTTTAAATAAGAGAAAATGTGCCCAGTGATATATACATTTATGGGATTGTCGGGGTACAGATGACTTATATAAGTATATGCCCCTATTATACCACACAATAATACTTCTCCGAAATGACGTATCTTATCGGAGAGAAGTTCAACATAAAAGGATACTTTACTGTTTTACAAGAGCAATTTTCCTTCACAGCAATCACAACACACAGCTCCTTGAGCATAGTAGACATTTTTTTTTTTTTTTAATATATCTTTATTGATTTCAGAGAGAGGAAAGGAGAGGGAGAGAGAGAGATAGAAACATCAATGATGAGAGAGTCATTGATGGAGCTCACAACCTGGGCATGTGCCCTGACCGGGCATCGAACCCTGATCGCCTAGATCCCAGGTCAACGCTCAACCGCTGAGCCACGCCTAGACATTTTTAAAGCATTTAGTGCTATTAAAGAGGGCACTGACAATTTTTAACAGGCTATTTTTGAACTAATGTTAGTCCGTGCCTGTTTTCTCCTACATTTAATTTTATTTTTCTATGCTTATAAATTAAGCTAGGAAGAACCTCAATGTATTTCAATCCTAAATGTTAGAAGTGTTTACACCTCTTTGCTTCCCACTAATTTTGTATCCAGTTCTCAAAATGATATCCTACTATAACGTTCTCCACCAGCTCTATCCTCTTACATCTAGACAAAAAGATCCCTTAACTGCTAGTAAGGAGAAAATAATTAAAAACAGAATTTTGAACCATGCTCATTTTTAAGTAAGGCAGTGATAAATTGCATTATAGGAAGGCAAAGTGGTACCAGTTTAGCAAAAGAAGTCATAGACCTCAGAGGCCAATTTGAAGAAGTAGTCCTCTTAGAATAGTGTGTATTTGACATTTCTGGAAGAGGCTTCAGTTATAGGGGTGATTATAAGATCGGCCTAATATATTTCTTTGACTCAACATTTGTGAATATATGTATGCCAAGCTGCACAGAGTTGGAAGGCCCCTTAATTCGTTAAGTACTGTCTTGGAGACTCTTTAACATCTACTTTGGGGTTTTGCCCTGATGACTTACTGCAAAGTGTTTTTGTCTTACCATTATATTGTTTAAGGTGGATGAATTGTTAATTTTCATATGTCCTGGGATGCTCTGTTAGACAGTGATTATCATCAGTGAACCCATGCACGTCTCTTGACCAGAGTGGAAATATGGAAAATATACACACAGAGAGTATCTAGCCTCTCCCACAGGGAACCTTTTACTTTTCGAGTTTCACTCAGACATTGCAAATGTGGGTGGGCAGAAAGAGATGCTAGAAAGCTTAGAATGGATGAGGTATGCCGGAGTTAATTGAACTAGGGTTGACTGGGGGAGAAGCCTGGTGTGGAACCCAAGGGAGGACTGGAGGTGTTCTTTATGGTGATTAATTCCCTGTGCCTACTCATTTTCACAATTCTAGTGCTCCACTTATTAAGGAGGGTGAGTCTCATTAGAATAACCAGAGAGAGTCTTCTGTGGGTACCAAGGATCAGTGGGTGCCCCAGAGATGTAGGCCTTACAATCATATTACGTGTGATTCTGCAAAGAGAAATGCAAACTGCCCGACCGGAGGAGGTATTAGCTGCCTTGCTTAGTCTGTCACTATGTGATTATTTCCTTTTGTAGTTTTGATAAATTAACATTAGCTCACATATTCAACAGGAATATTTTCAAGTTTTGTGTTTTTTTTTAAGCCCCAGGGCTTCTGTTTAAAAATGCAGGTTAATCCTCAGAGGCTTTCAAAAGCGTTTCTGCATCATGCTACTAATTAAGATAAGGTTATCATTTTAAGTTATACCAGGAATGCAATTAGAGCTTCTAGTGAGAACTGTAGCAATCAATTTTATACAAATTATTCAGACCTGGTAAGGTAGAATACAGTTTTAATAGGACAAGTGAACATACTGTGATTTATTAGATAGAATGTGAATTCAGATGACACCTGAACACAGCATCTGAAACACATCATGCGCCCAAGTCACTGAGAATCCACTCAGCTGCCTTTCATGAGAAGAGATCTAATAATATGCATTCTATTCCCTCTTGTTCCGTGGCTATTAGTTGGGATTGGAGAGGGATTTTTATTTTCAGATTTGAATGGTTTTACCCAGGAGAAAGTCATCTGTAGGACTGCAAGCGCAGGGGCCCTCGCCCTCTCCTTATCCAGCCCGACGCGTGTTGCAGAGAACTCTGCTGCGCTTGCTTTTTTCTTTGTGTGGTCTGCGGAGCAGGTGACCGACTGACAGTGTAATTAACTAATTTTTCTGAATTGTCATCTCTCCTGAAGAGTATTGGATGTTGGATAAAAAGTTACATGTCTTACCTGCCGACTGTCGGGCATTACTTATTCATTAAATAGATACCTGTTTTCTAAGGACGAAGGAGGACGGCCGAGGTGAACAGCTCCTGAGCAGGTCGAGCATCTTTTTCTCCGGTGATCACTGCAAGTCATCCCAAGCTCGGCATTAGGGCATATCAATAAATTAGAGCACTTCTGGGCTTTCTTTTCTTGGATACCTTAAAAATACTTGGAACACCTTTTACTTTTTCCTGGTTAGCTTTTATTCTCATTTTGGCATGTCGGCTGGTCCACACTTTGCTATGTGCCTAAATGGCTCAAATTGCAGTCAGTCAATGTGTGTTTATTGAGCTTCTGTGTGTGCCATAGATTGTGCTAGGTATTGGATACAGGATGGTAAAAATAAGGAAGTGTCCTGGTACCTATAACGCGAGGCTGCCTTTCCCACCCCCACCGACAACCACACAACATGCCCTTTGAGCACCCCCCCCCGGGACTCACACAGAAGGCAAATACCGGCCCCACAGCCTTCTCCACGCCTCCTCCCTCCACCGTATCTACTGTCACCTACAGCGGGGCGGGTTTTTCCCTTTCTGTTCTAGCGCATAGAAAATGTCACGTTCCTGCATGAAATTAACCTGAATAACTTGAAGAAGTTACTGAATTCATTTCCCTCCGCTCTTCATCACAAGCTTGCACTTCCTCTGCGTCTTCCCTTCGACCAAGGGGCGCGCTCAAGTTTCCCCTCTAACTTGGCATAAACATTAAGTAAAAAGCCTGTTGTCCTATTTCTGTTACTCGTTCAAACTTCCCAGTTACCCATTTTCTTGGAAGTGTCTGGCCAGATCCTGATTGCTCTCCCTCATTTCCTCACCTTATTACGGAAGTCTGGCCCTGGGCCCGCAGATCCACAGGCAGGGAACACCAGTGGCCTGTGTGTAAGTCTCAGTCCCCGTAGCCTCTTACTGACATTTGGTATTGCTGCCGGTTTCCTCCTGCTGGAAGTCTGCAGCCCTCGTGAACCCAAGATGCAGCCCTCTCCCTGCTTCCCATGTAGCTGTCTGATGAGTCACCCTTAGCCGCCTTTGCCCGGCTGTCCTTTGCCAGTCTTTGTAGTGACAGTGTCCCCTGGGGTTTCCACTTCAGTTTCCTTCTTTACTTATTCTGTGTTAGGAGACTCTTAAAAGGAGTCTTCAGAGGTGACCCGTGAGTGCCCTAAAATCATACCCTACATGTATGGTATAGGTCTGGGTTTGTGCATCTTTCTGAGAAAAGGATTCATAGCATTTATGTGATTCTCAAAGGTGCCGAAGACTAACCTATGGTTAAAACCTCACGTCTTGAATGAGAGCATCACCGTCTGTGGCGTCCCACTCCAACCACTCCCGCTGCTCTGCTGTGTTTTCTCTCAAGCAGCAGTACCCCTCTGCGCTTAAGTTCCATTTACAAAATTTTGGTGAAAGTTTTTGGGGCAGCGTCGGTTAATAGCATTATATAAGTTTCAGGTGTACGAGTTTGTAATATGGTATCTGTGTGCTCACCACCCAAAGTCTGGTCTCCTTCTGTCACCATATATTCGACCCCCCTTTACCCTTTGTCCCCTTGCCCACCCCCTTCCCCTCTGGCAACCACTATTCAGTTGTCTGTATCTATGAGTTGTTTGCTTGCTTGCTTGTTTCATTTGTTGCTGTTTGTTTTATATCCCACATATAAGTGAAAGCATACAGTTCTTGTTCTTTCCCGTCTGACCATTTTCATTCTTAAGATCAATCCACGTTGTCGCAAATGGCAGTATTCTATCTTTTTTATGGCTGAGTGGTATCCTATTATATATATACGTCCCTCATCGCCTTTATTCACTCATTCATCAAAGGACACTTCAGCGGCTTCCATGCCTAAGCTATGGTGACTGATGTTGCAATGAACATAAGAGTATGCATATCTTTACAAGTAAGTGTTTGCAAATGATACCTCTGATAAGAGGTTAATATCCAAAATATATAAAGAACTCATACACCTCAACAGCAAAAATGCTACCACCAACCTAAAAATGGGCAGAGGACCAGAATAGTCAGTTTTCCATGGGTGGCGCACAGATGGCCAATAGATAAGTGAAAAGATGCTCAACATTGACCTAGGTTCTTAAAAGACACTGCTGTGTCGTCTCCTTGCACATTCGGTTACATACCAAATGTCACCTATTTCTCACCACCCTTGTCCAACTTGCATTGTAGTTCCAAAAATATCTTCTGATATATCCAGAAACAAAAAACCTGCACAGACCACACTCTCCACCACTGAGTGTTCTTTAGTAGATTACTCCCCTCCTCCCATACTGGTTAAATTTCAAGTCACTTGGATTATAAAAGCCTTCAGTGGAATTTCCCTTACTTATAGGAGCCCTTTGGACCCTTTGCAATTCCCTAGGTGGGTTATGGTGATATTTTCCCTCCCTGTAGTGAAGCCCTCTCCGGTAGATAACTGAATGGGGGGTTTTTATTTACCTTTCAAGCTCCATCTTGGCCATTAGCCTATCAAGAAGTGTTCCCTGGCCCCAGGTGGAGTTGGGCATGGCTTCCCCTTTGTCCTTAACTCTACTGTTATATTGACTCCATCTTAACTTTTGTTTTTTCCTCTCCCCAACAACATAAGAGGTCCAGGAATTGGAGGCCAGTTGTCTTATCTGAGCATCCTCAGTGCCGAGCACACTGCTTCCAGACATGCTTTTTTGAGAACCACACTCTTAACTTTAACTGGGCACGAGTATATAAAAGACACTGTGGATAATATTCTACATGAAACAAATCAGTCTTTTCCAATTCCATTTTTGAGACCCCAGCTCCTTTGATTAATAGTTAAATCTCTGTATTTCCCAGCATGATGCATTCTGCACAGACACCCATCATAGGAAATACATGTTTTATTACATGTTATATGTTATGGCGCTAGAGAGAGGCTTGGATCTATTTTATAAAACAACATGAGCCATATATAAGCACAAAATATATTTGCCCCCATATACCTTTAAAAAGAAAGGTAAATTCTGAGTATGCTGACAGCAGCTTTGGTGTGGTTGATGTGTGATGCCTTCCTTAAGTTTTCAATGAAAATTTGGTATTTTGCAACTTTCTAGCAACAATGAATATTCTGCGAGGAAAGACCCCTTGCGCTCCCCTCTGCAAAGGAGATCTGACTCCTCTTCTTGCTAATGGTTAAGACAATCATCAGACCAAAGCCATTGCTATCTCTGTGCCTTAAATTTCACACTGGTACACTTTAATAAAGATGATGGATCTTTTCCTCTTTTCTGAGTTTTTTAGGTAATTTATTAACAAGATATGTCCTAGGGAAATATATTTTTTCTCCTATTACTATCTTAGTAACATTTTTTGCTTATGAGAAAACTGGATCACAGAGAAGTTAAATTACTTTTTATGGAGTTTTTGTTAGAGAACCATAGTGTTTCATCATTAAAAGTTACAAAATATTTTTCTAGAAAGAATTATGGTGCTTATTATTCTCTATTAATACTTTATCCTAAGTCAACCTGGTAAACGTTTTTAGATACCTTGAAACCAGCACAAAGTTATAGTAACTTTTCACCCTCTGACCTAGCAAGCCTTCATCACTGTTTCATCTCTCCCTATATCTATGTAGAGAAGGAAATCCTAGAGATTCTTATTCAGATTTTATGAAAACTCTAAAAAGGAAACAAGATGAAAATAGGATTAGGAAGGGTTCATTTTCTTTCTGGTATCTATCTCTTCCCAGAGGCTTTTAAAATATCAAAGGAACTAATTCTTTTGTCCTGTTACGGACAGAAGATTAATTGGGCATTCTGTTTTTGTTGTTGTTTCCCTTTCTGAATACTTACAGACTTCCTTTCCCTTTTAGATGGTTTAATATTTGGCTGGAAAGATGGAATTTAAACCTAAGCCACTCTGTTTTTCTGGAACTTTTGCTCAAAGTTTATTTCATCCTACAAAGAGTCCTGTTATGAAACATTCAAATCAAAATTCTCCCTTCCTACCTGTCATCAACGACTCGGGCTTGTCATGAGTCTATTCTTTGCTCTCTGATACTGCTATGACTTACATTAGTTTTGGCACCCCATATGTATTTTCTTTTTTAAAAATTTGAACCTGGTTTTATAAATGCTATAAGGCTTTAGAAGCTGGATTTTTTTTTTTCCTTGCATGATTTTTGAAGGTTCCAACCATTGCTTCCTAAAGTGTTTCAGAGTTCAGGGACTTCTCGAGATTTCTGACTATGTTCCTGAAGCTCCTACAGATCTTAAATTATTCAGTGTCACATGCCATCATTTAAAGAATGCTTTATGATCATTAATCTTCTCTGTTGCAGAGGCTGATTGGCACATTTAAGAAGTTGTGAGTATAAACTGATGGGCATACTCCTTTGCTTCAAGACAAGACAGATTGATAAAGGCCCCCCTGCTACTTCCTGAAAAACAAGCAAGACCTCTGGATACAGATCACCACTCCTTCTGTTCCACTTGGATTCTTGTTTTTATGGATTTTGGTAACTTATAGGTTTCTGTTCACAGCTGTCCCATGAACATTCAGTGTCTTATCTTTTTGCCATTTTGATGCTGATGATTAGATTACAGATAGAACCAGCCACCTGCATTCCAGAACAGGCCCTGCATACATACCTTAGATATCCATTTTTCTTCCCCCATTGAGTCCTGATTCATTAATGACAATCCTAAAAGACTGAAGCTTGCTTCTAAGCAATATCTGTGCAAGAGTATTTTCTTCTGGGCATTGATTCCTATAGATCAGTTCAAAGGTGCTGCCATATTAGTTCTTTGAAGAAATTTAAACTATGTTCTTAATATACGGGCCTGATGAGAAAGTACACCCTAATAACTTGGATACAAGATTGTATGTTGAGAGTTAAATTGAATAAAGCCCCTCCACAATGGTTATGATTTTCATATGAATCACAGTTAACCAAAATTTTTCTATAAATATATGACTGAAGAGATTACAGAGTTCCTAGATTCTAATCAAGGTAGTCTCTGGGACAAAAAGTGAGATGCAGGAATGGAAAATATAATCAGAAACATAATCAGAGTATTGTATCCTGTTTTTGGGAAAGGCTGTATAAATATAACCAGTTTAGTGACTAAAAGTATAGGAAAGAAAAATCACAAAGGCAAATGTTGTTGATGCCCATTAAAACAGGGTCTGGTGGAGAGGAATTCCTGAATAAAGAACTTGAACATTACCAGCTGTGAACATTACACTACTGATAAATTGAGCCTCTGTTATGTGCCAGGTGTGTGCTAAAAGCTTTGTCTACACTGTTCTTATAAATCATCAAAATGGCTTTTGAGGTGCCCATGACTTTTGAAGTATCTGTATTTTACAGATCAGGAAGATAAAGTTTAGACAAGTTCATGGATTATCCCTAATTATTTGCTTATTACCAAGAAATTCAGTTATAAACTGGGATTTGAACCCAGACTCAGGAACTCTAATGTCCAACTGGACTATGTGACTTTCTTATACCTACACTGTTTCCTACAAATAAAAGAAATTTCTTAAGGCACTCACATAAATACAGACAGGGTCATGTAGCTATCAAGATAATCAAGTTATAGAAGAGTTTCTTGCCCGCCCCCCCAATTCTTTGTGTCACTTTGAGAAAAAATCCTGCTTCTACTCTAAGTCCCTGGAGGCTATTGGTCTGTTTTATGGTCCCATCCATTTTTTTTTTTTTTTAAATATATCTTTATTGATTTCAAAGAGAGGAAGGGAGAGGGAGAGAGAAAGATAGAAATATCAATGATGAGAGAGTCGTTGATCAGCTGCCTCCTGCATGCACCCAACTGGGGATCGAGCCCGCAACCCAGGCATGTGCCCTGACTGGGAATCAAACCCCGATCGCCTGGATCCTAGGTCGATGCTCAGCCGCTGAGCCACACCTGGCCAGGTCCATCTGTGTGTTTATATAAGATTCACCAACTTGTGGTGGTAGCTTATCTGAAATGAAAATAGGCATTGGTCAGATTGACAGGAACATCTGATTGAATTGACAGTTGCAAGTCTCAGTGTAAATTAATAGATTGACATTCTAATTGGAACTTGGCTTTCTATGTTGCTTGTTGAGTAAAAGAGAATTCATTAACATGCTAAGTACAGTCATGGACCTGCTTGCAAATATTCTTTTTCATGATAAAATAACAAGGTGACATATGCATATGTTTTTGTATTTGTGGGAGTGATGAATAGCAGTCTGGATCTAAAAATATAGCTAAAGCCCGGCTGGGCGTGGCTCAGCGGTTAAGCGTCGACCTAGGATTCAGACGATCAGGGTTCGATTCCCGGTCAGGGCACATGCCCGGGTTGCGGGCTGCAGCCGATCAGTGACTCTCATCATTGATATTTCTAGCTGTCTTTCTCCCTCTCATTTCCTCTCTCTGAAACCAATAAAAGATATATTAAAAAAACCACATATGTATATATATATATATATATAGCTAAATATGTAAAGTCAGGATACCTGGTACACTCCAACATCTTCTTTAAATATGATACGAATTTATATTGATAAACTATTATACTGGTAACCAAAAGGCAGAATTGTATTGAAATAAATATCTAAAATCATATTGCTTTTTGAGGGTTTTTGTTTCAGTTAAGTATTTTGAACACACTTCAGTCATCCAGCAACTATTTATTGAACACCTTCCCCAGGCTAGAAGCTGGATGAAGAGATGAGACCCTGGGCAGAGTATAGGCCACTGTCAGTCAGAAGAACAGCATGTGTGTAGTATCTGAAGGGAGAGCGTGACATATCGAGTTATAAAAGAAGGCAGAGCTAGCTAGAGGAAGATAAGGAAACCAATGTGGGACTGGCATGGGAGCGAACCAGAGAACTGGCAGGGCCTGGATTTATTACTAGTTTCTGTTTTGCTCCCTGACTCTGCCTCAGTATACATGGATATACTACTTGATTTATATCAGTCTCATCCTGATGGCTCAACAAGCTGACACTATCAATGTACCCTCTTCTACCGTGTATTCTGTTACACCCTCCCAACTACCTTCTTTCCATGGACTTTAAAATTTAATTAAAATTCTCCCATCTTACACACACACAAGCAACCCTTTCTTTCCCCTCTATGGCCAAATTTGTTAAAAACATCTCTCCCTCTTCATTGCCTTACCTCCCAATCACCCCTCTCTAGTTTAGCTTCCATCTTCATCACTCCATCAAAACAGAAAAGCCTAAGTTTACAGTGACTTTCCATAGTTGTCAATCCCATAGTCTCCTTCTTAGAAAACTTCTTCATAGCATTTAAAATCAAAACAAAACCATGCCCTCTTTTTGAATACTAATTCCTCTTGTCCTCTAGAGTATTTCAGCCTCCCCCTTTTCTTCATATTTCCGGCAATACTTTCTCAGTCTTCTCCGCAATGAATCAGTTATTAAATATTGGTACCCTCAACATCCCTCTTCCATTTTACTCCCTACTGTGTCTAAAATTAGTCTCATTCCCTTCCTTGGCTTATTATGAGAGGTAGCTTGGCATGACAGGTAAGACCACAAGTCCCAGGGACAGAGTGCATGAGTTTCTATCCCAGCTGTGTGACTTATACAGCAGCTTAACTTCTAACAGTTTCATTACATATTAAAGGAGGACAGTTATAATATCTGCCTCATGTAGTTGTGAGTTTTTACATGCAAAGTGCTTATAGCAGTGCCTGGCACATGTAGATGCCCCTTGGATCTGTAGTTATAATTTGTGAATGAAATATGAATTCATATCATCTACCTCCATACATATTCAGCTGCCTATAAGTATCTCCACTTTCAGCTCCAGAGGCACGTCAAAGTCAGTGGATCTAAGATCATATGCATAGCATTCTGGTGCTTCATCCCTGGAAAAAAGCCCGGTCACTCCTAGAGTTTTCTGCCTCAGTGATAAGCTCAAACATCTTGTCATTTGCACAAGCCAGAAAAGTAGATCCATCCCCATCATTTCTCTCATTTCCACATGATCACCACGCCCGGTCAACTTGGCCCACTAAATTTCTATTAAAAGCCTCCATTTCTCAACATTTCCACTGTCACCACCCCAGCTAGAGATACCATCATTTCTCATCTTTCGTACAGTAAAAGGAGGTTGCCCTGTGTTCACTCAGGACTCATCACCCCCAGCGAATTCTCCATCCTATTACCAGAATTCTCACTTCAAAAGGCCAACACGATGATCGCCCCTTTGCTTCAAGCATTTTCGTGGCTTCCCATCACTTTTAGGATAATGATCGAAGTCCTTCACATGGTCTACTAGTCCCAGCCTCAGGACTCTCCAGGCCCATCTTCCATCCATCTCTTGGCTCCATGTGCGCCAGCTGCTCACATGCACTCTGCTCTCCCCAACAGAGGCTTTTGTGTATGTGCTTCCCCATCTGCACACCTCTCCCCACTCCTACCCCACTTACTAATAAATTCTTAGGCATCCACTGGATCTCAGCTCAAACATCACTTCAGGTAAGCTGTCCCTGACCTGTCTACCTCAGGTAACTCCCATAAACGATACCCTTCTCTTTCAGAGAAAGTGCCTCACATTTTCATTGTAGTTTAATGTTGGGGCCTCCAGCATCGTCCTCAGGCCCAGTGATTTAGCAGGACTCAAGAAAGCTGTTCTATTCATTGTTGCAATTTATTACAGTGAAAGGATAGCCATTAAAATCAGCAAAGAGAAAAGGTGAATAGGTGGAGTCCAGGAGAGACCAGGCATAAGCTTCCAGTTGTCCTCCCCCAGTGGAGTCACACATTCTGCCCTTAATTCTCTCCCCAGTGATGTGTGACAACACGTGTGAAGTGCTGCCACCCAGGGAAGCTAACTTGAGCCTTTGATATCCAGGGTTTTTAAGGGGGGGTCAGTCATGCAGGCATGCAGCACCTTAGCTACTCTGCCCCCAGCCCTCCAGAGGTCAAAGAAGACAGTGTGGTCCAAGGCCTCAGGCATACAAAGACATTTTCCTCTGATGGGGTACTCCAAGGACTCAGGAGGGCAATTCCCAGGTAACAAAGGCTATTCCTGAAGATTTGTGAACATGCAGGGTTTGAGCACCAGGCCTGCTGAGTTGTCCCTTCCCTGCACAAGTTTCAGTAGTACTATTATTTGATTGTCTATCTTCCCAACAGACTATATGAGAGAAAAATCGGTAACTGTTTTTGCTCAGATTGTCTCACAGTTGCTGACTGATAGCAGGTGCTGTATTAATATTTGTTAAATCAATGAATAAAATCTTTTTGTTGTCTTTATTTCCAGCCAATTGTCACTTGTTCTGTATATTTCTATCATACTGCTTTCATGTACTTTTTCTTTATTATGGAGTCTTGTGCATTTATGCCCAAAGTTAATTTGTGCTAATGAATGATATGTAGGAAAATATATAGCATATTTCATAACTCCCAGTTACATTCTTATATTACACTATTTTGTAAACAATTTTACAAGGGCAAATGTTTTTCACAATTATACTTGAAATACATATCGTTGGTCTGATTGTATGATATCCACTTACGTCATCAAAGCTGTTTCTAATAAAGGAAATGACCCAGCATCTGCCTTAAGAATTTCAGTAATGAAGTCATGCTGAACTTTGAAGCCACTGAATGTATATTGAATTTTATTGTGACTATATCAGAAATAAAGGGGAAAGCCCACTGAAAGAAGGAGGTATTTCTGCATTTTCTCTGTAATTGTCTCTGTAAAACGCCTTCCTGATGATCCTCAGCATCTTAGTCTTAAAGGTTTTATGACATATAAGCACTTTGCTTCACCCACAGTCTCTTCGCTTGGCCAGGAGACAAAAGGTGCAGGCCCAGTTCAGCCAATGAATTTGAATAAATCTCTCTTCAAAATTTCTCTATTGTGGTAGCATTGGTTATGGCCCAAAATCTAACATAAATATCCATGGATCTATCCTAATATAAAAATGATTAAATAAATGGGTGAGAAATGACAATTTTTCCCTGCAGAAGAATTCCAAATAATTTAGATATTCTGCCCACATGTAGTTCAGACATCACTTCCTACCCCCTCGTGTGGGCTGCACGTAGTGACTTCCTTCCAAAGAGCACAGCCTGGAGAATTGCGGGGGGGGGGGGGGGGGGGGGGGCGGGGAGGAAGAGTAGCTTTACAGTGGAGAAACGTGTCAAGTACTACCATGGCCAGGTGATCAAGGTTTATATCCACAGTAATAGCATGTTGATGCTTATTTTGCTTAGCATAATAATCTCCAGGTCAGTCAGACAAAGACAAATATCACACGATCTCACTTATATGTAGAATCTAATGAACAAAATAAACTGACAAAATAGGACACAGACAATAGGTGAAGGCCTAGGGTGGGGCCCGGAGCTGGGTGGGGGGAGGTAGGGGGGGACAATGGGGGACATCTGTAACACTCTCAATGATAAATAACTTTTTAAAAAAGTGCTATCAATGTGAACCCAAAAAAGCATGTTGATGCTACGTGATCACCAATGTGATGAGAATGGAATGGCACTTCATGTCTGTAGTTTTCTTTCCCTAAACCCATATTCCTGGTCAAACTATAATTAAAATTTCAGACCAACTAAAATTGAAAGGGCACTTTACACAATACCTGAACAGTGCTCCTCAAACTATCAAGATCATCAAAAACAAGGAAAGTCTGAGAAACTCGTATCCAAGAGGCACCTAGAAACACGTGACACATAAACTAAATGGGGTGTCCTGGATGGGATTCTGGAACAGAGAAAGGACATTAGGTAAAAATTTAGGAAACCTTAAGTAAAGTATGAACTTTAGCTAATACTACATTAATTATTCATTCTGACAAATGTAAGATGTTAATCATTGGGGATACTGGGAACTCTGTACTAGCTTCAGTTTTTCTGTATATCCAAAATGATTTGAAAATTTTACAAATATTGTAAACTTTTGTGGGATAAAGTGTTTCGATTTAATCTCAATGCTATTCAATGAGATTTGTTTATCATTGTTGATTGGAGTTACTCAGATTTTTAAATGTGATTGCCATAGATTGATTTTTTTACAACAGACAGATACCATTACATCATTGTTTAATTTGAGGGAAATGATTCTGTTTTCTGTGGTTATAAATTTCTTAAGACTCTAAGAAACTAGAAAGGTTCTAAAATGTTATGAGTCACAGAATATATTCAGTTTAGAAGTAACATGACAAACCCATTAACTAAATAAATTGGCATAAAATCAAAAACTATCTTTGAGAGCATGAGTCCAGACAATGTGTCTGTAAGATAGACTTTACAAACTTAGTTTGATTAATTTTTGTTTTTCTGAGGATATGATTCTTTTCTGTAATTATCATTCTGTTTTCCCTGACAGGCCATCTAGTACCGGCCGCCTTAAGCTCCCTGTGAATTGAGTTACCCTCAATAATACTCTGTTTTATGGAGGCATTATTTCAGTGGCTGTCCACCGTGATCTGGTTATTTGGAGCTTTACATAAAACAGGTGGTTTTTCCATCTCATCAACATTTCTTATTACCTAGAATTCACCATCTTTTTGTCCGTGGGCCCATTGTACTTGTAGTCCATCACAGGCGTGGCTCTATCCTACAGTTTGCCCATTTGTTTGACTTCTCATTTATGTCTTGGTCACTTCTCTTAGATACTCCAAGTTCCCTTGTTTTCATACTTTATCAGGACTCATGCTGTAAGTTTATGTGTTTACTTACACTCTGGTTAACTCCCGAAAGGCTTTGCAGCAGCTAATATTATTTGTTTGGCGCTGAGATGATCCAGGCAACTCTGATTCCCATCAGAGATGGCATTTACTTTCAGTGGGCATGGGATTGATGCCCATAACCAAAGAGCAAGCAGCCTCTGATCTGTGATCCCTTGATCCCAATGCTGCTTTTCAATGCCATTTTTAATGACCCAGGTGCCTGTGTTGTGACCCTGCTTACCCAGACCTCCCTACTGATCTTTTTTCATTTAGATGATGCTTTGAACTTGACCTGTTGTATTATGACTATAATCTCAAAAGCACAAGCTTTAGAGTGAAATAGAGCAAGATGTGAATCTTGCCTCAGATGTTTGTAAGCTTTTTGATCTTGAGGAAGTGACTGAGTCTCTGTGGCTCTCAGTTTCCTCATCTATAAAATGAAAATAATAATAGTGGGTTTGCAGAATTATAAACATTAGATGTTTCTAAACTTCTAGAAAGCCTGATTCTATATCATGGGTGCTTATTGTATACTCAGTATCATCACTATAATGACTTGATTGAGTTTATCTGCCTCATCTTCTTATATAGCCCCATCTAGCTGGCTCTCTACTGCTCCCAGCCATGTCTAAGCCTCACATGTTGATTTATGTTTTTTTAGTCACTGTCTCTGTAGTAGGAGCAAACTTTTCAGTTGTGCCCTGCTTTAATTTTCTTTAAAACTCGATAGGATGTGATCTGAAATAGTTTTCGTTAGTGTAAACAAATCATTAGAAATGTTATATTTTCTTCCTTTTATTTTGCTGTCTGTTGTTTTCATAATAATGTGAGGAGTGGGTAGACCCAAGAGGGAGATCTGCCATGGATCTGTGTTAGGAGTGTTGGGGTCTGATGGGAGAGAGGAGAAAGAGGGAAGAAATGAAAGGCTGAGTAATGGACTCTGGTGCAAGAGCTCGGGAGCCCAACTGCCTGAAGTTGCAGCCCGGTTCCCCCAACTATTACCTGTGGGGCCTTGGGCCAGTCACTTAACATTTCTGTTGCCTCAGTTTCCTCATCTGTGAAATGGGGATAAGAGCAGCATCTAACTCATAAGTTTCCTTGTGAGGATTAAATGTGGAGTGCTCAAAGTGTTGCCTAGCATGTAGTAAGTAATAATTAAGTGTTCAATATTATTAGAATTATTCTTTTCCCAAGGTTTCACAACATTTACTACACCCAGTCATCTTACTGCTAGATATGGCTTGTTAAAGCCTCAGTAACTTCAGAATAGTAAGATTTTCCTTATCTTGTTAGTATACCCATACTAAGAGGTACTATACTTATGTCAATATGTCATCATTTTTGAATAGTTATTTAAAATTTTTCTTTAGATTCTGTAAAAAACATTATTCTGAATGCTCTCAGTAATAACAAATCTTTGTCTCTTGAATGTAAAGTATCAAAGGTTAGAACCTATGCTAACCTTAGATGAATTTAGATGAATAATCTATGTTGATAATTTCATGTATGTGTATAATTACATAAATTACATAATTTTTCATCTTAATACAATATATACACAATATCCACCCAAAACATAAAATGTGTATGTATGGGAGTTGAGAGGGAAGTGCCAAGATCCAGCATTTAATGTAAACTGAATTATTTTCATAAAGAAAAAGTCCATCTGAGCCACAGTTCACTTCTTAAGAAAATCACACAGGATCTCTATCATGTTCCAGAATTTTTTTTTAAATTTGAGTTTTTAACTCTATGGAATGAAATCTACATAAACCATGCATTCAGGCAAATGAAGGAAAAAATAAACATCACTTGTCTTTCTTACTCTGGCACTCTTTTCTTCCCTTCTGTATCTTTATATTCCTACAGGCACCATAACACATAGCACTGACCTTGGACTTGTCAAAAAGGCCATCAACTGCAGGGACCGTGTTCCAATGAGACTTTCAATCTAACTGAAAGACTTAGGCATATGGCTGCCTTCTCCATTGCTCAATAAAGCTTCACTGCTTTAGCAGCCAGTGATATATCTCTATTCATTTGGCATCTTAAACATGGCATTTTGATTATTTTAAAGTTTCCTCTAAAAGTCTGCCTCACTCCTTGAATGGAGATGTGGTCATTTGTGCTAATTGCATTTCAGAGTCCCTATTATATTGGTGACAAAAGCTAATGTTTACAACTTTTGTTCATATCAAATACAATTAGGCACTTAATTATGTAGCAATTTGCTACCTACATACCAAAAAGCATCAGTCCATCTCCCCAATGCTGTCTGTCTGAACTATACATGCTTTGCATAGCTGTGGCTTCTTGTTCAGGATCCCAATATCTTAGCTTGAGAACTCTGCCTGACTCCCAGTGATTTGAGACTAAAACAATATTTTTGCACTAGAGGCTCTGCGATGAGGCTTCTAAAAATGAGATAAATTAGAAGACAATATGACTTGTGGGTCTCCAGGATCATAGACAGTTAGGATAGTGTATGTGTTGAGAAGAGAAGATTTTAAAAAGCCAAAGTAGCTTCTGACACAGAGTATTAGAGCCTTGGCATGTGGAGGTTTCCGTGTTTTACAGAGGACGATGCTGAGGCCGGATGGTAAAGGGACATGTACAGAGAAAGGCTGGGTCAAAACTGGGCTCTGATTTTGAGAAAAAGCAAGCCTACCAATCCAATTTTTATTTTTAGTTCTTTTGATCTAAGAGAAAAAAATGCATAGTTTAATAACATACTTAGTGAAAAGATCAACGATTGTGCTCTGTCAGGTTAATGTTAGGAGGTTGGATGTGTCTTGGAAACTCATCACAGAGTTAATTTTACTCTCACGCACAATCTCAAAATGAGCTTGTGTTCTGTTATGACCATATGCTATCACCCCTCCCTCTACCTAAGAAGGTGAATAGTATTCCCACTGTGAGCACTGCTGATTGACATCAAGTGACTCTGTTGTCATGGCTCCAGTTAAAAATGTGAAAGAAACTAGATCTTTTCAACCTAAAGGTTCTCTCTGTATAGTTAATTAAAGACATTTTAAGAAGACATTTGGATTATGGGAAAGCGATGATATCACATTATGACATTTATTTCATTTCTTACCCCAAGAATCTCAGTAATTGGTTCATCTATTCAAAACTCTAATTTCATCAGAGGGTAACGATTCCAGAGCCCCCAGTGGAGCTTACCTCATTTACCTAATTGGCACATTCTTTTAAAAACAACTCTGTACATATGAACTTTTTGATTCGTGAATATGCCATACACTTGCTTTGAGACAATTTAATGTAACTTATCTAATTGCAGTGAAAGTCTTTAGGAAACTTTAGCCAAGGGTTAATATTTTATTTATGCCATTGTGATAAAGAATCAATTTTAGAAAGTGAATTAAAATTTCACATAACCATAGATTGTTTGAATGCTGTACAGCTCAGGGATGCATATTGTTGAGGTTCTCACTTTGCAGCTGAAGAAACTAAGGCTTGAAAAAAGATAAACTGCTCGTCTACAGTCATATAGCAAATAAACAGATAGTTAATAGCAAAATGGGTCCCAGAACCCAGAGATTTTGACTTTTAATCCAGTAGTCTTCCTACTGGGCCAGGCCATTTTATGTAATCAGGGATATTTCGTTCTATGCAGTACTGTTGTGATACAGGAAAAACGAGTGTATTCATTGCCTCCTAAGAACTCATGCCTTCATGGGTGTTATGTCTTCCATGAAAGAGAGATGTGTTTCTACAGATACAGTTGACCCTTGAGCAACAAGGGCTTGAACTGTACATAGGTCCACTTGTACGTGAATTTTTTCGAACAAATAAATGTATTTTCTCTTTCTTATGCTTTTCTTAATAACATCTTCCTTATTGTACGAATACAGTATATAATACATATAACATACAAAGTATGTGCTGATCGAGTATTTATGTTATCAGTAAGGCTTCCAGTCAACAATAGGCCATTAGTGTAGTTGAACCTCCACATCCAAGGATTACCAACCACAGATGGAAAATACTGTTTTTGATTTGCGGTGGGTTGAATCTGCAGTTGCAAAACCTGTGGGTATGAAGGGCTGACTATAGTTAAGTTCCTGGGGGGTCAAAAGTTATATGAAAATTTTTGATTGCTTAACGGGCCGGTGCCCCTAAATCCCACGTTGTTCAAAGGTCAACTGTGCATTCATGTTTCCTTTAAGGAGAGTTTACTCATTTCCTTTTTATTTATGTTTTTAATACTATCGAATCCAATCATATTTGGTAACCAAAAAAATAAGAAAACAGAAATGGTCAAATAATTGTACAAAGTCATTATCTGATGATAGCAGCAATGTGATTTAGGTGGAACATGTGTGAACAGAGACACAGGTGAGCACATGAATCACCAATGTGATGTGACCCCCAGGAAAGCAAAGGCAGATTATGCTGCAGTAATTGAGATCTGGACTCTTAGAATGAAGGAGGTGATACTACTGTTGACTGCGTGGCCACACCGTGGGACCATGTGTTCTGTTTTGTGTGACACATCTGTCAAAGAGCTACTGATAAACTGGAATATATTCATAGGCTGGGAAATGAGATGTCTGGTAGAGTAGAAGTAGTGCTAAAAAAATGCAAATATTTCATGTAGACAAGAAAAATCTGAATGGGTGGTGATCAATTCCCTCTAATAACTGATGGACCAGCATGTGGAAAACACACTAGACTTGAGCTTCCAAAGTTCTAAATGGAGGGTCAAGAAACAGAAGCTACAGTGAGGTTTCCACTACCATGAAATCAGACCTTTGGCTCAGGGCTTTTAAATAATCAAGCTATTTCATTCAAAAGATGGAATGGCCTGTCTCCCAACCAGGGCACTGTGCTTTTAGTCACTGGAGGTGTTCCCTCAGATCCTGGATGGTTGATTGGAGAAGATGTTTTAAAGGGCAGCATTCACAATTCAGATCTGCGGTTGGACCAGATGACCTTTAAGGTGCTTTCCAGCACCTGGGGTTGTATGATTCTGTTTCTATTATGCGCTGATGCTGGGTATGGGTCACATTGTTTCAACCAAATGCTGAGAATGGACAGGAGCACAGTCTGGAATGTTGATGGCGCTCACATCTATTTTGTGTTTGAATTTCTGGAAGCGGTCTTTGTCTTTGCGGCGGTTTGGTCCCTGACCTTCTGTAACATTTGGAGCCCAGCCACACTGTCTTTGTTTACTGTAAAGAGCATGGAAAAACTGACTTCCTGACAGTGCTCTGCAAAGTCTAAGGTCAAACCACTCACAGGTGAACAAACACAGTCCTTCCACCTTAAAATTGTCATGTGGCCCCTGTAAAATGAACCAGGGTGATAATACGAGGTAACAAAAAGAGGGGAAACCAGTACTCTGCCAGCAGCCAGCAATTAGTCAGTTTGTCAGTGAGCTTTGTGGAAAGCTAATCTTAATTCAGTATCCATTGGGGGAAGTTGGAAAACATGGCGTGAAATTTAAAGTTCTCTAGCTACCTACTAAGTAAGCTTATAGACCCTTCCTTTCTTTACGTGGCCATCACATCATTAATATTTCCCAGGATTGCAAAGATAAAGCACAGCATTCTTATTAACTAAGGGACTTAAGAGTCACACTCATTGAATATTTATATCATTCACCCAAACTATGGTAAAATCTCAAAGTGGCCTCAATGGGTTGACTTCCTTTCGAGAAGACATATCCATTTTTAAAAATAACTTCTACTATTCTTTACTGTCATCAAGAGCAATAAGTCCTCTTTTTCAAAAGGAAGGATGTGCCTTCCTGGGTAAGGGTATTGTAAACTCATCAAGGGCCTAGACAGTGCCTCATTCATTTTATCCCCTCCCATATGTTGACCACACTGTCATGTAACACATTCGTGTGCCACTGAGTAAAACAATGACCTTGCTCACACATTGCCTGTTCACGCAAAATCACTTATGTGTGAGATCCAAGTTTTCCTCTTAATATTTAAAGACCACTTATTAGAATGGATCTAAAGCAATATAAGTAAAAATATCCCCAATATAAATTTACATTTATTTTTTTCCTTCAAGAATGCAGGAATAACTATGATTCTGGCTGTATTTTTTTTCTTTTCTTTCTTCTTTTTTGGTCTCTCATGTAAGCAGCCTCTTGAAATGCCCTAGTTATCTAACATTGCTCTTGAACTCCACTTAGAGATGATATACTAGCCTTTTACTAAAATATATCTGGGTATTAAAAGCCCAATTCTTTATTGCTGATGAGAAAGATTATTAACACTTTTTTTTTTCCTCAGCTATAATATGAGGCAATAACACCCCTTTTTACTTCCAGAGCCAGAGGCAGTATGTCATATTAACCTTCATTAACTGCCAAAGAAATGAGGTACATTTGTTAATTTAGCATTCTGGTTAGCTAAGATTGTGAGAGAGGGCTGTGGTTTCTCCCTTTGCTACATGTAAAAAAAAAATTAAAGTATGTTAGCACACTTATTTTATTGCCTTGGCAAGTGCAGCATTCGGGTTGAGGCTAGACCTGGATGAGATGGGTCTGCAGATGGTGGGCACAGACTGAGGTGGCTGGAACAGGGCTAGCAAGCACCACCTGACCTAAGTAGGCCTGAAGAGTAGCACCTGAGGTGTGTGTGGGAGAGAGCAGGTATCATCAAAGGTCTGGCCAAAGGTAGAAAGAGATAATGAATTCTATTTCTATGTGTAGAATTTCATGATAGACCTTTTCCCCTTGGATGTCCTATGAAACAACAAATTCCCTGTAGAGTTCTTCCTTATATGAAGCATTGCTTTTAATTTTTCCATTTTTACCTCTGTTACTTTTATTTACTCATTCATCACTTTTAAAAACTGTATCAAGTGTTGTGTTAGCTACTGGGCAAAAAGAGATTAATGACACGACTCCTAAACTCAAGGAACTGCTTTCTTTCTTTATCCAGGTTTTAAAAACGTGCAGTCAACTTTGCTGTCATCTTTCTCCCCACTCCCCAAGAATACCATAGTAATGTCACTTTTTTCTTCATAAAGCCTCCAGAATGCAACTCGATTTTTCTTCTGAAGCTAGCAGAGTTCAGGCCCCATCCCCCAATAGCCTCTTTATTACTCCCCTTCTATCCCCCCCATCCATCTTAGCCATGGCTACTGGACTCACTATCCTAAATTTTGGCTGTTCCATGGCTTTGATAAAGGTAAATGCTTTAGCCTTATAATGTGGCTGTCCTCAATCTAGTCCCACTTCTACAAAATGAATACCCTACGTGAAGCAAATTGATCCCTTCACACACCTTCAGGCATAAAGTATTCTCCCCTCTCTGGTGTCCCTCCAGCTGGTTTCCCAACTCCGAGGTGGTACCACATGGTGGTTCAGATGTGCTCAGGGGCCAGACATGCTTCACCACTTTCTTCATGTGTGGTCCTGGGCAACTTATTTAACCTCTGTTTTGTGCTTCTGCTCTATATAATTGAAAAGAACTTATGAAATCAATACTTCCCTCATAAGATTGCTAAGAGTCAGTGGGTTCATTTGCTGTACATGCTTAGAAGAGACCCTGGCACATAAAACATGCTAGTGTTTCACTATTGCCATTGATATTATTGTTATGACCCAAACCCTACCCTCTACCCTGGCCAGACATTTGTGATTATCTGCTAATTGGCAAATCCCAGGGTTTTTTGGGGACCTTTCCTTAAGAAGTAATCTTTCCCTTTTTAGCTCTTCAATGGCACAACTTATACGATGCTTACTTAGCAGTCATATTTAGACCTATTTATTATTTTTATAGAAAATAAAACTTGAAGAGAGAGCTAGTAATTTAAGATGGTAAGTAGTGCCAATGGAAAAAGTAGCAGAGGTTCCATAGATTATACGCTCTCCTAGGGCAGAGACAGTGTCTCATGTGTCTTTGTTTTCCTTATAGTGCTTTATGCCTGGTTATTAACCAAAGTAAGCCAAAATTATTATTTTTTCTGATTCAATGGATAATGTACTCAGAGGATCAGGAAGGGACCATTTATTTAAAAAGTTAAGATACAAGCAGATAATAGGATGTCTTTACTAGTAGCATTTGAATTCAAAGAAATAAGAGCCATCCTTGGTATTGAACAAAGGGTCATCTAAGACCGTCCAGACAGGGGATCTAGACATCAAAATCAGGGTTGTTTAGTAGGATTAGTTTGGGGGTAGTCTGACAAATGGACTGAAATAAAAAGAGGAAGACCAGACAGAAGATTGTTGAGTGTGAGGTCATGAGTTTCTGAGTTTAGGCTCTAGAAATGGGGAACGTAGAGGAAATCTTAAATTCAAGGGTAGTTCGTAAGGAAAGAATTCCTGGAACATGGGAGTTCGTAGAGGATGATGGCAAGGAAAGAGTGAAAAGTTTGACTGCTGGGTTTCTTTCTGGATAATTTTGGGGTATCCAAATTGAAAAAAGGTCGTCTTCGAAGAAAAAGAGATGCATGCAGCTACTAGACTGTGAGCGCCGCAACAGTGGAGACCATGCCCATCTTGCTCACCACTGGACCCTGAGTGTCTAGTACAGTTTCTGACACACTCACACAATTGGAGAGTAAGTGCATCTTGACCAAATTAACAGCCACCTACCTTGATATCTACACAGTCAAAAAAGGTAAGCGGTAGACAATTCTTGGCCCCATTTAATGATTCTCTGGTTCTGGTTAGCTGGCATGATCAGTTTTCCTACAAAGGTACACATCTCACATTTGGGGCAGAATGTCCCAAATAGGCACTTCTTTCATTCCAGGATGAGTGATGGAATCTACACGAACCTGAGGCCATCCTCTCTACTACATGCCTTAATGTAACCAGTGAAATGTACGTAGCAAGCAATACAGCACCTCTGCAGATAGGTGCTCCAGAAAGCAATTGTTTGCTCTCACCCTGCTGAGAAGGAGCAATATCTGTGTGGCTTTAGGGCTCTAGCTGCAGCCATGAACAGCGTTAGAAAAATATCACCACCATTTGCCAGCAAGAGATGCCAAACTGCAAATAAGAGGCATGTCAATCCAATGAAGCAGAAACATTTCACTTGTTTTTAATGATTGCTTGCAGGAGACCTTTATTGTTATGTGTTTGTATGCCTTTAAATACAAAATTGCATTTTTTGAAAATGACGAAAACCATCTCTTCTCCCTACAAAGGGACAAGCTTTTCCCACTTGGATAAATATTGCCTGCACCACTCACGGAAGAAAGGAGCGGTCTTGGCAAGCATCTTATTAGTCTAAAAATAAATTATTCAGAATGCAGGTTCAGATACAGATTGCAGGGGGAGATAATAGAATTGGTTTTCCAAGCCTGATCATGCTATGAAGACATGGTGTGTGCTTTTCAGGAATCCACTTAAGTGGAATCAGCTTTGACTAATACAATCTAGAAATAATATTGCTGCCATCCAGCTAGTGTCTGCGGTACAGCATCCTCAAAATGCCTTTAAGGGTCCACGGTCTCTTTGGCCGGTGGAAGTGTGCATAAATAAAAGTATATATGTGTTCCCAAGCAATTCTTCAGAGGTGCATTCTCCTCATTGTTTTTTTAAGGAAATTTCTTCCCGGCAGAGCAGGAGGGGTACGTCTCACTTGAGATTTGTCTCCTTCCTCTCCCCCTGCCTCTGAGAGCTGGTTGACCACATCAGCAGCCGACTCCAGTTGTCATGTGGTTTCTCATGTGATGCTGGGGCTGCAGCTTTTGGAGCCAGAGCCGCTGTGACTCGGTGCTCGTGGACAGTGGCGTTCGGGGACGGAAGAGATTTTTGGAGCGGGGCGGGGAGGCCAATAAACCGAGAAACGTTAGAAATAAAAGTCGCATGAAGTACTCTGATCTATGTATTATTTTTTTTTTAATTTGATTTTAACTCTTGCTTTTTTATGGTTTGTGTCTGTTTTTGTTCTACCCATGCAGGCACCGAGCTGCGCTGTTTTGTGTGAGGTTGAGTTTTGTTTTTTTTTTTTTTGTCTCTCTCTTTCTTTTTGAAAAATCTTGACGCCAGACCATCTTTGCTCCCAGCTCCAGGGCTGTCTCGCTGTTGGCACACCAGCCTCCCCGGTTACCTGAGCTGCACCTGCTGCACCCGCCCGGACTGCTGGTCTGCACGGTGCCAAGAAGGACCTTCTCCTGCAGCTCTGGCCGGGGCTCCTCGCAGCTGGAGGAGGGGACGTGGAGGACAGGGCGAAGCAGCAGAAGAGCCTGGGTGGGACGAATAGAGAGGACGCCAAGGACCGGGGAAGGGCAAGTTAGGAATCCTCTCCATCCAGTGCCCGCCGCGCCTCTGCAGGGCAACGCAGGGCAGCCCTGTCGTGGGCACCCGGCTCGGGCTGCTCGCAGGGGTTAGTCTGGGGAGGGCGGAACCCATGTCAAGATGTGGTGACATTGTACCTGAGAGCGGAGCTGCCGACGGATAAAGCAGGTATCCGATGTATCTGCCCGACGAGGCAGAGTTGGAGAAAGGCAGAGAGAGGAGCGATGAAGAGAGAGGGGGCGCCGAGGCCGTTGGATTGCCCGCCGCTGGCTCTGCGTTCCCATTCCGGGGAGGATGGCATAATTTATAACCCAGGACATGGATGGAGGACCTGTAAATTGTAGCCTGGATGTCCCCGGCGCTGTCACGGGAGAAACTGATGGGCTAGACGACTGTACCAGTGTCCCCAGAGAAAATAGCAGGCTTGCAGTGTGGATTTAAATGCATGTGCATGCATGTAGAGACATGAAAAAAAAAAAGAGATTTCTGACCATTTTACACAGGAAGTCTGTCACTTGGCTGGATCGGGCTTGATTGCAGCTTGTATTTTCAGCTTCGGCTCAACACCCATTTCCTGACTAGCTAGAGCGCATGGCCAAGCAGCTGCACGCAGCAGTTTTTTTTTTTTTTTTTTTTTGCTAATGGGAAAGCAAGCCCTTAGCTTTAACTCCTTGACGTTCCGAGTGCTCTGTGCTGTGCTAGGACTGATTGCGGGGTTTTGTTTTCTTCTTCTACAATTCCCTGTAAACACAGCTGTATTCAGTATGGTGAAAAATTCTATCCTGTAAATAGAAATCTGATCGATTTAATCAAAATAAATGTATCCCAGATGACTCTGAGACCAGCTGGCTACCACAGGCTTCAGATGCTAAATGTTCAATGGAGATGAATGCAGTGTGAGATTTATATGTTTTAGAATCCCAGGATCAGCCTATATAATTAAAAAAAGAAATCCTTTTCTAAGGAAGAGAGGTGGTCCTACCGGCTTGCAGCCAGGTCGTTAGGTACACAGGCGTGGGTGCTGCTCGTGAGGTTTGCCAGTTTGTGGTGTGGCATTTCGAAGGGCATGAGCCATGTGGCAGAATGTGACCATCAGAGAAGCGGCATCTAACTTGCTGTACGGAGAGGCAGCGCCCTCGGAACAGCCTCTGGTGAGGGTGGAGGAGGCACCGAGGCGGGTTTTTGATTCCGATGAGTGAGCGGTGCTGCTCCAGCCGCAGCTCGGTGGAGTCAGCTCAGACCTGGAAATGAGAAGCTTTCGCAGTTGTCATGGGGAGCTCTGCTGGGACGCCTGTCTGGCCCTTCCACTGTTTGTTACTATTTCTACAAAGGCAGCTCTGTGTGTTGGATTATGTTTGGCCAGCTGTTGGTGCATTCCTGCGGGTGGGGTGGGTGGGGATCTTATTACTGTACTTCCAAACTGTAGATCTGTGTGCATGGGAGTAGGGAAGGAAGGGAAAGAAAGCAAGTTGGAGGACCTGATCGCTCGTACCGCTTTCTCCAAGAATGAATCAAGGAGGGCTTACAATGGAAGGAAGGACAGAAGAAATAAGGGGGGTGGGAGGGGGCATGGAGGCAAAGAGAATGAAACTTTGAAAGCTCGTAAGAGAGAAAAACAGACTTAGAACTTCAAAGCTGCATAGACAAGCAGAATGTCAGCAGCTTGTAATTAGCGGTTCATGGTTGCGTCAGTGCCTGTATCTCTCCAAGAATAACTATGTGATGTGTGCCACAGAGTGAAGAAGACAGTCACAGCTAAGTTATCAAACCCAGTTCAAGCAAGGGCAGATGTATTATGGAATTCTCTATGTTTGTAAATCAAATACCAGTGGATTACACATACAAGACCTGCAGAATTCTGCAGAAGTGAAGGATGAATTTTCAGTTTGCTGGGGGTGGGAATGGTGGTGCGGGTGGTATGTTCACGAAATGAAACTCTGAACCCTTAAAAATGCAGATTAATCGTGCAAGAAAATGTCAGTGCAAGCCCCACCAGTACAAGATATTTCCCCAAATAGCCCGAAACAGCACTGCCGATCTCCTATTTCTGCATCCACACTTATTTTTTTTTGTTTTTGTGCATTAAAATGGAGAGGAGTCAAAAATGACATTCAAATAAATAGGACCAATTACATTCTAAAATCCCCACTTTAGAATTCAAAAAATGGCTGTGGGGTTTTGATTTTTGTTCCTAGACCAGGTTTAAACCTTGAAGCCTTGGCAGTCCTGAAGCCAAACAGCAGTTTGTTAGCAAGCCCGTGGGAAGTCAGGGCACTGCCGTGGTTGAGATCTGAAGGCCACGTTCACTCCCCTCCCTTGTGCCTTGTACTTAGAGATCTGGTGTGACTACAGCCCCCACAAAGAGACTGTGGGAGGAGCTGATTGGTTGGGAGGCTAGAGTGTTTACTCTTATTTGTTTTCAGTGCTCCTCCACAGCATTCATTTTGTATTTGTATTTGTGTTCACGCTGCCCAATTACTCCTGACCTGCTTTGTTTCTCTGCCCGAAAGAAGTCAATTTTAGTTCAGCTCTGTGCATTTGGCTTCCCGGGTAATATGTGTATGTGTATTGCATTCCCCATGTACGCATTTCCCCTTTTAATGTGGATTAGGGAAAATGGTAGGCAGGGAAAGCTGTGTATATTAAATCAATAGCTTTTTGAATCACACGTAATATAATTTAAATATACTTACACCGAGGTTGCCAAAGCTGACATTGTCTGCGCCCGTTTCATTTACATCCTCGATTCAGTCGAGAAGCGGAGGCCGCCAGATCAGAATAGGGTATTCTGTGCACCCAACAGGGTGGAAGACATTATTTTGTTTGTGTTAGTTCAAACAGCTGGTCATTAATGCAGTCCCATTTCTGGAGTGAAGAGCGGGTGGACATGAATGGCTGCCTGATTAATGCTGCCCCTCCGAGGGTCCTTCACCCAGCAGCCACGCTCACAGCAGAATAATGTCGCATGATGTGATTGCGCTCTAACAGGGTAGTATGTCATTGTGTCACCGAGCAATTGAGGTTATTATGGGGCAGGGCAGACAGACGGGACAGTGGGGTTATTAGACCGTAGCATTTTTAGAAATCCAGGCCTGACCTACTTAGAATTATTCGCTCGGGCTGGCGGCTGCATGGCACATCGAGCCTCTGATAGGCTGAGGCTGTTGCTAGGGGGAATTAGCATGCATTTTTCCACACTCAGACTCGGTGCCTGAATGATAAAAGCTGGCTGGAGTGAAAGAGGTTTGGTTTAGCGTCGTACGGATTTATCTACCTCCCTTTTCTTTCTCACGTGCAGGGAAAGGGTGCAAAATGCAGGTCTCCTTTCCATTTGTTCTTTGACCTTCTTGGTCTCCCTGCTCCTTCCCCCACCCCCCAAGCCGTCCGAGGGGAGGAGAGCAGAACAGTTAGAAAATTTTGGTTAGGCTCTTACCGTCGGGGGTCATTGACATGATATTGCAAATTGCAAGATAGTTAAGCTTGAAGACTGCTGGGAATGACGAAGAAGGTTAGATTATTTTTCCTCTTCTGTGCACTAAGCTGTTTGAAGTTGGGCATACATCTTTCATACACTGTATATTTAAACTCCCTTTCCCTTTTGGGCTTGAACAAAACATTTATATAAATTCTTTTCTATCCAAACAGATTGAAGCTTGCACTCTCTGGCTTGTTTAAAATAAGATAGTAAGGATTCCAGATTTAGACAGGGGAATATATATATATATATATATATATATATATATATATATATATACCCTTTTTAAAAAAATTATAATTTTTTCCCTGGGCTATTTTGGGCTTGGCTCATTTTCAAAAGCTAGCCTGATGTTTATCTCATGGACATAACTTAACTGCTCCCACCCTACCCTCTTTGCTTCACAATGCACAGAAAAACACAGGTTTTTCCCTAGAAGAAAGAAGATCTGCAGAATTTTTCTGGAGATTGCTTTGCCTCGTTGCTGACATATGTGCTGCATGTAGAGAGCTCACATAATCAAATTTATAAGATGACCCATTTTACCCTACTCCTGTATTCTCCACTAAAATCACTACTTGTGATTTTTAATACATCTTTTCTAGAGGCAGATTTTTAGTAGACCTTTTAAAGCAACCTGAAAGTCCATCAGGAGAAAAAGAAAAGCAATGTATAGTTGAGAATATTTTGTTTTTTCCTGTTCTTCGTTATGTGCTTCAACCACAGTGTCTCTCTCTTACTTTTACTGCCAAAAGGAAGCATACTGTCTTGTGACTTGAAATTAATTTTTGAAAGGACATGCTGTGATATTACACGTAAACAAGAAGCTTGGTGACCTGAGGGAGAGGAATAAATGTAGATTCTTTTCAACTTGTTACATTGGATTTCTTGGCCACATGAAAATAGACAAGAGAAAATTTCGATGTGAATTCTTCTTTTCATTTAGGTTTTTCAAAATTTTCAGAACTACTTATATATATATGTTTCCAAAAAGTACTTTCCACTTAGACCAGAGACCACAATCAAAACAAAACAGAAAATGCTCTAATGGTGTAAGAGCCAAGAAATCCATCAATATTCTTGTTTTTTATAACCCGACAATGTTTATGTTTCAGCATATAAGTATAGCTTATGAAGCTAAAAGAGTATATTTTCTGATGTTGTAATTGATATTTCCTATCCTTACTAGCTTTGAGAATTCCTAAAATAATATTTAGTTGTATAGGTTTTCAACCATAATAACAATTTTAACTGAATAAAATGTCAATTTTTATTTGTTGGATAAAAGGTTACCTTGGTGTGTTGCTCCTTCCAAAATGAAGCAATTTTATTTATTATTTTTGTAAGTGAACATTTTCACTCTTAGTCTATACTACTTACTTTGCTTAAGTCAATGGACTATCATTTAAATATTTCAGCTCAAAGTTATAGAAATAAATGTCACTTTAAAATCACTTAAGTAAGGGAAAATGTTAGCATAAATTCATTAACATTTGTTAAAGGACAGATAGCTACTTTATATGTTAAGTATAGCCTGTGATCAGGTGCCTGGTCAGAGCGAATGTTTATTGTTTGATTAATAATAAAATACACTGAATTTCTTCAATGTAAGTCCTACTTGGTTGTTTAGGTTGGTCAGAATTTTTCATTGTTACGGCTTTCATCCGTTACTAGAGAGGTAAATGTTAGTAGGCCAAAACCCAAAACAAAATGATCAGATTTTAAAATGTCAGTTATGCTGCCTTAGCTATAGTTAAGCTTCACTTCTAGTTATTCACTTTGGCAATGTAGATTCATAGTGTTAATTTCATCTGTTGTCACTGATCAAAATGTTAAAGGAACAATCACCCTCAATCATTGCATCAATCATTTATTCATTAGGTATTTATTTTCTGCTCACACATGAGGCTGGCTTCTCCAGTTAAAAGGTTCGACATGGGCCAATGAATTTTGGGGATGTTGTTGGATAAACAAAAAAGGGAAAATAGCAGTTGGTTGTTTTGGGGTACCTAACATAGTTAGATGTTGGGTTAAAGAGTTTCTCTTACTGCATTCTGTCCAGTACCTAATTTTATGTAATTCTTATACCTTGGGGGCAGAGCTGGTGATAATAACCTTAGAGGCTTGGAGAAGATCTGCTCTCCTGATCTCACAAACAAGCTACATCTCTTCCAAACCATCTCAACACTTTCATAATATTGAACATCTAACAATAAGCCAGAATGTTCCTTTGGTAAAGTCATAAAGGTAGATTTTCAACATCATTATTTAAACCATTAATAGCCTTTCAAACTTAAACCATTAATAGTCACACCTTTAAGTGCCCAGGCTAACCGTACCTGAAACTGTATGAGTCACTCTGCTTTTGTTTTGTTTTATTTCATTTCCTCTTCTTTCCCATTAACCTCATTCCACTCCTTTAATTATGGCTGTTGTGTTTCCTAGCAAAGGCCTAAACAAACTATATTTTTGCTTTTTACCCCTTTGATCACCTCTGTAACAGACTGAATTTAAACTTGTCTGCCCCCCTTAGGATGACGCTGTCCAGGTTTCCTATTCTCCACGCTCCTGCTTTGTAAGAGCAGTCATTACATGGTCTCTTGTTAGTCTATTTCTCCATGGGTCTGTACCCTATTCTCCACCTATGTGCCAGATGCATAGAAGTTGCTTCACAAACAGGAGTTGATTAATGAATGATAAATGAGTGAAGCCAGATTCCAAGAGAAAAATAATAAAGTCTTTCCTCTATCTGAAGGCTTTTTAAAGGGGCCACACAGTAAATTCTTCAGGCTTTATGGTCCATATTGTCTCTGTTACAACGACTCAACTTAGTGTAGCGAGAAAGAAGCCACAGACAATATTTAAATGAATGAGTGCAGTTGTGTTCCAATAAAACTTTATTTACAAAGTCAGACAATGGGCCAGTTTTGTGCTGTAGTTTGCTGACCCTTGATATAATCATTACCTATGATATTTTGTGGGTGTGATTATAAAAGACATGAATACTGAAGAAGATCAATGTATTCAAATTGGAGGGGGATTTTAAATAATTCAATAAAAACTAAGACAAAGGGGCAACTAATATTTTTTGAGATGAGAAACTCAATGCTAATTCATCAAATTTTATCCCCTTGGGGATGGCAGAGATGAAACAGTTTATTTTCAAATTCAAAGATGAAAGCAATAATTGCTACTCTTTCTTAAAATATAATACTGTTATATTGTTCAACACACAGAAAGAAGAATGGAATTTTTTACTGTTCAAAATTATCCTCTGAATGCTGGTTATCTAGGGAAAAGGAGGAAGCCTGTCCTTTCTTCAAAGAGCTGACACATTCAAAATGTGTGAAATGGTCAACCTGGAAGCATTTGCCACTGTATCTGGTTGTTGTTTGCAGATTCTTTTAATCAATTTATTGATTAAAATTGTGATTTCAGCAACCTAAATCAGATCTTTCCCTTTTCACCTCCCCAATTCCTCTCCATTCGAGAGTTATTAACCTGCAGTATTAGAAGTTCTACACGATCCCTTCTCATCTTTTTCCTGTCCCACTGGAGTCTCCTTCCTTTCTCCTGTGTTAGGTGACAGTCTACATTGGCCTTGGTCGATGGTGTTGGAGGCAGTAAGCAAGTTCATATAGTGGCCTGGATATTAGGCAAGCCTGTGTTTAAATCTCACTCCTGACTCCTACCAGCTGTGACCTGGGGCACCTTAATTAACTTCCCTAAGCTTGAACTACCCCATTCATAAAATAAGAATACTGATGGTACCTACCTCACAGAAGTTTTGTGAGGGTGAAATGAGATCATGAACATAAACTCTTGTAGCACTTTGAAAATGTTCAATAAAATCTGACTGCTGGTACTATGGCTTCTACTACTGCTCTTACTTTCATTATTGGAAATTATTCTGCAGACAGAGAAGTGTGTGATCTGGCATTAGGCTTTGAGATCTTGGTGGTGTTATTACGGATAACTCTCCTTAAAGTGAGGAGTCACCTATTTGTTTATCTTGGATATTTATTTATCTTCAGATGTCAGAAGTCCTGAGGCCAAAAGCAAAGCAGACACAAAAGCCCAGAAAAACTCTAGAGGTATACAAAATATATCAAGGAATTGTATGTTCGTGGTTTCACCTTCCAATTCTTTTCTTCTATTGGTTGGGTGTGTTTTAGCATATTTTCTTCTAAGAAGGTCCTAGAGGCACAGTGTTTTTTTTTGTCTGTTTAGAGTAAGACCAAAAGACTGATAGAACACAAAAAGAAGGCTATTCTACCCTAAAGCTACAATTTTCTGAAAATTATGCTCAAGTCTTCTCTCCTGCAGAAAATTTATCGTGATAAAGTAGCTTAGGAGCAACACATGTCCACAAGCATTCCTCACTTTTAAATTGATTTTGTGCCAAATGATTTTTTTAAGAGCATTTGTTACTCATCATTGTCTGGCTAACTTCTCCCTTGCTTCCCTGCCTCTCTTCAGTAATTGTTTCCCTTGAAGCTTTTTCTGGCCCCTAAATGTGGCTTAGGTTATTCTCTGTGTGATGTCCCTGAAGTCCCCAAACAAAACACCTAATTAATCATTATTCTTGCTTTTCACCTTTCTGATCTCTCACGTTAGACTGTAAGGACCACAAGGCAGGAGAACTGTGTCTTTCTTCAGTAGGATATTCCCAGCAACTAGTAGAGTGATAAGAGCATGCTATGTGCTGAGCAAATACCTGGGAAACAAATGCCTGTCAGAGGTGTATCCATTCTGTATATTCTAATAATTCATATTAAATAAGTCACTTGGAATTCTGCTGTAGTGGTAGGAGTAAGTACAGACTAATGGTGAAATTCACGAGTTAATCTATCTCGGTACTCATAGGCCATCCCCTAAAATTGAAGGATTCCATCCATACAGTTATGGAATTTGTCAGTGAGAAAATACATCATTATAACTCCTTTGGAGATCAGAACCAACTAATTATACATTTTTATTTAGACACAGTGAAGCTGAGAAACCATAATTTTAAGTAGCAAAAATAGCAATTGTTACAAAGCCAGCATTTTATACAAAAGAATGATCATTCTTCTTTTGTGGTGTTTTCATAAAACACGCATCTTCTTCCAGGAGTGAGACATGTTCTTAGTTCTAACAAACCACCGAGAAGCTTATTAAATGAAACGTGTTCAGGAAACATCAATTGAATTTAATATTTTGTCTTGTCTTTATATTTTTATTTAAAAAAAAAATCCTTTAGTTCTCTATCCACCCAGAAAAATGTTCCTTTGATGCTTTTAAGGACCCTTTTGTAACCCACAGCACTTCAGTGGATTAATAACAACGGAGAGGTGGAGAGGCGGGCTGGGGGATGGAGGTGTAATTGAACGAATCTGGTCTCCCTGGGGTTTGTCCCTGGCCCCCTCGAGGGGCCACAAACGGCCCCGTTCCCCAGGGGAAGTGAAAGCACAGTGTGGAAGCGAAAGCCTTTTGTGCTTCCTGCCAATTATTAGGTGTGATTGAAAATTTTGAAAGAAGCCAGTACATAAAAATTGGCATTTGTCTGGTGCCTTATAGGAGCAATCCCCTCCCCCTTTCCTTTTCAATGTGATACGCTGACGTTAGACTCTGCCTACCCCTCTTGTTATCAGAGGCAGACATCAATTTAACAAAAGGCGCTTGATAGCTATGGGGTAGATGACCTTGGGTTTACTGTAGGTTTTCTTTTTCTAGCTACTATGGGTTTAGATATTTTTCCTTGTTCTGTTATAGAAATGCCTTTACCTCATTTTTTTCCAGGACCATATTAATCAAAGTTCATGCCACAAATGAACTTTGGTTTGGGTTTATAGTGGTAAGAGTGAGGAATGCCAATATTGTTTTCTAAGAATGACCAGTGGTACATTTAATTTATTGTATTTTCGGAATGAAAGGCATAACAGAATTTGTAAGATTTGTAATTTTATTGAGCAACCCTCTTTACATTTCCTTACTGGGAAAATATTCTGTAGGATTTTGCATTTCATATTGTTTTAGCAGAAAACACAGTAGTAGTAGGAGCGATGTTTGGCATTCACTAATCTTTACTAGAATTTGAGGACTCCTAATTAAAGAATTAAGGAAGCCTAGGTTTTGTTTTTTTTAGTCCAAACATATACATATAGAAAGGAAGAGTCTTACTGCAGAATATTAATTGCTTAGAGTCTCTTCAGGTGGGAACCAGCAAACAGAGTAAGAACGATTGTAGCTTCTTCTCGCCAGCTCTTCGCACTAATTGCTGGGAGCCAGGAGCAGGGGCTCCGCTTCATTCTGGGAGCATGTGCTGTACGCAACAGAAACACACGCCTACAAGCCCGTCAATGACTCTCTCACCACTGATGTTTCTATCTCTCTCTCCCCCTTCCTCTCTCTGAAATCAATAAAGATATATTAAAAAGAAAAGAAAAGAAACACGTTCCTACAGTCTTTGTGACTCAGAAACCTTTGGAGTTTTGAGGAATTACTTTAGCCTACATGACACTGTATTTCCAGGAGTTTGTATTTCCAGGACTCTCTTTAGAACCAATGTACTCACTTCTGCCCTCTTTATCACATATACACGTAGAAAGGTAAACATGGATTAAGGTCTATATATTTAGAGAGCTGCTTATTATTTCAACATCAATTTTTAATATGGAAGGCTCACGTGGCTGTATTATATACTCAGTCCTTAAAGGAGCATTAGGTTAATTTCCTTTAGATCTATACATTGGACTATCAAATCCATGGGACAGATAGTATATCAATTTAGCTCACCATTGCCTGGCTCCAGGAAGGTGCTATATATGTATCTATTGAATGAATGAAAGTAGTGGGAATTGTATTAACATGTTTTAAACCAAAATACCCAATGTAAATAATTAACTTTCAGTTCAAAATGTACAATAAAATAAAAATTGCATCCGTATGACCTTGTTATAAGTGATCCATATGATCCACTTCCTCCTTTTATTTAAATAAAATTTTTCGAAGAAAAGTATAATTTTAAGCATTCTATTGTTTGTCTTATACTTACTATTATAGGAAGCTTGCTCTTAGAGATTAACTTTTGTGGTAGCAATTGCTTGAAATTTAATTTTTTCTTTATAAACTATTTAGCATTATTTGACCAATCCTTACGAGTATCCGTAAAGAGAACAGGTGGCAGCTTTCTACTTTTCTTCTAAGTAGAAGACTAACTTAGAAAGGTTATTATTATATAATCACTTGTCTAGCAGGAATTAGAATAAATGTTTTAGAACTGGAAGAGACCTTAGAAATAATCTAATCCTCCCACTGCCAGTCTTTTTGCAGATAAGGAATTTGGGTCATGGAGAGGTTAAGAGATTTGCTGAAGGTCACAATCCGAGTTTTTACCATGGCTCATTCCCCCCCTTGATTCCAAAGTTGTACATGATCGGCAACCCTGCTGTATCTGAGGCCTCGTTCCTTCTAGTTCAGAGCCAGTCTGCAATTCTTATGTTTTAGAAGTCATTTTGCCTGTTCATGTCTAAGTTTTGTATTACTAAGAACTCAGATAGAAAAAATATGGGGAGATACTGATGTGATAAGTGCAGTAGAAATACACACGCGGTAGGCTTGAGTGTGGTGACACTTAACGTCCTGTAACAACATGTTACAAAACTAGAAATGGGGATTGCCGGCCTGGGTCTGCTGTCAGCTAGCTGTACGAGCTTAGCTGAATCACACATCTCTCTAGAGACCTGCTTCCTACAGAGAGGAATTTTGATACTTATTTGAGGTTTTCTCCAGTTCTCTTCCTCTAACAGCCTATCAGGGCTGTCCCCCACCCCCCAAAAAAGTGATCTTACATTTTTGGAACTGTGACCAAAGTCTCTCTTTTAGTCAATCATGGTCTATGGGCTCTGTCATGAATGAAAGGAAGTCTGCTTCTAAGTAGAGATAAGACACAGTCAAAGCTGGATCATAGGGAACCATTGCCTTGGCCACATGAAAGGATATTTTACCAAAATTGTACTCATTTTTAATCTCTAGAATGCAATCGTAGATATGGTTATCTTGAACCTGTATTTATAGTTGAGCATCATTAGAGAAAAACAAAAAAATTACTATATAGCAAAAGTATTAAAACATAGTATTAGATAGTGTGCTAGCCAATATGGTAGCCGCTAGCCCTGTGTATCGGCTAAGTACTTGAAAGATGGCAAGTATGAATTGAGAAGTTCCATAAAGATAAAATACACACTAGATTTTTAAAAATTAGTACAATAAGAGGGATGTACAATATACATTTCATTAATTTTAATATTGAATACATTTTTAATGATATTTTGGATATAATGGATTAAAATATGTTATTAAAACTAATTTCCTCTTATTTTTTTGAATGTGGTTTCTAGAAAATTTAAAACTTAGGTGCGGCTTGATTTATATTTCTTTGAGGCAGTGCTCATCTATGCTATAGCTTGCCTACTTTTATATAGAGAATAACTCTTTATGTCTCAGGGTGACCACCAGAGTAGAGGGGGAGCACTGAGAGTGTGCTGGGAGCATCAGAACAGAGATCACTATAAAGTCCTGGAGTCCTGGAGAGGTGTGAGCTTCACACAATTGGGGGTGGAGGCTTTCTTCTGGAAGTTGCTAGCTGTGCTCCCACATCCATATTTTAATGCCAGTGAGTTTTTGTGGAATGTTCATAAGTGACCTAGAGATGGGTGTGGTCAGCTACCAATTCACAATCAATCCACTGATTGAAATGAATTGCCAAGGCCCCTCTAATCTCCACAGTGCCAGATGTCTTGGCTTTTAAAAGGTTTTTCCTTTTTTTTTTTTTTTTTTAATGCAGCTGGCTGGCTTCAAGTGGATTCAGTCTGAAGTTTTTACAATGCCAAAAGACATAATTATCCATAGGATTCATGATAATAGGGAAATTATAGAATTTGGAATAGAAAAGATGGAATAGATACCCTAAAGGATCATAAAGGGGTTATTATAACTTTGCCAGTAATAACAAAATGTTCGAGCAATAACAATTGTAAACTTGTGGGATAACCACCATCATCATGAACAAGCTGTAGGGCTCTTTGAAAGGAGTCCTGAATTTGTTTTGAGAGAGAATAAATAGAACACTGATTATGTTCATGTTGTTCATTGTATTTCAATATTGCTTTAAACGGGGAGAGTGTGACTGCTTACTTAACATTGCACTACTCAGACTTACCATATCTTAGAGGATTTTCCTGTAAGATTGAAAGTTCACTGCAGTCTTAGAGTTGAAGTGACATTTTTAGTGATGAAGAAACAGGTGCTCACATGGTGAACAATCTGATGGTGCTGAACCACATCTCTTGGTTTAGAGCCAAGTACTGCTTCCATATTATCTGGGAAATATACTTCCTTAAACATACTGTTATTTTTATTTATTTACTTATTTTAACCCTCACCCAAGGATACTTTTCCCATTTTCAGAGAGTAGAAGAGAGAGAGAGAGAGAGAGAGAGAGAGAGAGAGAGAGAGAGAGAGAGAGAAACATTGATGTGAGAGAGACACATTGTTGCCTCTCACATGTACTCCATCGGGGCCGGGGATCGAGCCTGCAACCAAGGTACCTGCACTTGGCTGGAATCAAACCCTGGCCCTTTCAGTCCACAGGCTGACCCTTTAACCACTGAACCAAACTGGCTAGGGCAAGCTACTGTTATTTTTAATCACATTAATAAAGCACAGTATCTTTTAGCTCCCTAAATCCTCTTGACAACTTGCTGCTTTTTATTTTTTTAATTTTTTATTTTTGTTTAAAATATTACAAATGTCCCTTTTTCTCCCCAATGACCCATTTCACCCCTTCCTACTCCCCTCCCCAGTCCCTCTCCCCACCATTGTCCGTGTCCTTGGGTTGCGCATATATGCATATAAATTCTTTGGTTACTCTCTCCCCCTCCACCCACCCGCCCTCCTCCATCCCTCTGACATTCATCAGTCTCATCCATGCTTCCATGTCATTGAATCTATTCTGTTCATCAGTTTATTAAGTTCTTTAGAGTCCACGTATAAGTGAGATCATGTGATGTTTGTCTTCCTCTGCCTGGCTTATTTCACTTAGCATAATTTTCTCCTGGTCCTTCCATATTGTCCCAAAGGGTACGAGATTCTTCTTCTTTACAGCTGTGTAGTATTCCATGGTGTGAATGTCCCACAGCTTTTTTATCCACTCATCTACTGATGGGCTCTTGGGCTGTTTCCAGATCTTAGCTAGTATAAATTACACTGCTATGAACCTAGGGGTGCATATATTCTTTCTGATTAGTGTTTCAGGATTCTTAGGGTACATTCCTAGAAGTGGGATCACTGTGTCAAAAGGCAGCTCCATTTTTAATTTTTTGAGGAAACTCCATACTGTTTTCCATAGTGGAAAATTTGTTTCTTAAATCACAGAATTAAATGAACAAGACCTATCCAGAACCCTCAACCTTCTAGAAAAGCTATTTGTTTATAAACAAGAATGAAAATAACTGAAAAGAACTAAATACTCATTGAAAACACTAAAGGGACATCTTGTTTGCTGATGAAAAGAAAATTACTTTATATTAACTCTCAAAGCCACAGCCTCTTGAAACTGAAAACAAGCATCAGAGAAAAGGAAAGGCAACTTTTGGTTTACGTAAAGACTAAGTAGGGTCCTTGGACTGACACCTCTGCCAGAAAACAAGTATAAATTCTGCATATAACACAAAAAGCGGCCACTTGAAGGCAGTAGAGAGGAAACACAGTAGGCAGAGTCTAACAAAGGAGGTTTTTTTAATGAAGCAGGGTCATGAAAGGTTTTAAAAACCAACTCAAAATTGTTTTGCCTTATAGTATTAGGTCCTAGATCTACTAACGTGAACTTTAAACTTTGGATCTTGACTATTTAGTAAATTGTGAAATTAATGTATTGGGTCACAACCAACATATTTGTTTTAATGAAACAGATAAAATAGAGTAGAATGGAAAATATCAAAGTGTCTTGCTGTTAATAAGGGTCTTTGTAAAATATTTGTTTTAGTTACCCAGTCAGTTCTTGTTATTTGTGGTAGTTATATTACATAGAGTTAGTATGAGCAAACAATTAAGAAATACAGAATTATTGCTCCTAAGGGAAATTCAGAGTTAGGCTCCTATGAGCCTCTGGTTATAAGATTTTCATCAACTGGTCAATATATAACCTTGTTTATGTGTGTTTCTGTTTAAAGACACCTTATTTAATATATATCGTTGATTCATTAACACTGAACTCATCGCCAACAGCATGTAACTCATGCCTGAACAAAGATTATCTAACACATGTATTTTCTTCATTAGACACATGCCAGCCTTAGGAAGAGCAGTTAGCACTTCAGGACTATGCTTGGGGGCCAACATCACCAACACAAAAGCATAAAAATGCAGAAAATGTGGCATTAAATGAACCATGAAAAGACTGCTTGTCACAGAATGAGAGCTAAAACAAGAAGGCAGAGCACTGTCTTGTTCGACCTCAGCTGGGAAGAGGCATCAGGAAAGTAAAAGTTTTCATCACTCTGCATGTCTGAGAATGACTACAAAAGAGCTGTGAGTATTGATTTGGGGGTTAGAAGTCACCTTTAGCAAGGGGATGGATTTGCAAACATGGAACCTGTGAGTAATGAGGATTGAGAGTATGTGTAGTAGGCTGTCATGTGAAATGTATTTTCCAAGAAAGAGAAAAATTCTTTCTTGAGACATAAATCTTTGAGAAATTATCTAGTACCCTCGATAATCAGGGTACTGAGGAATAACCTGGTGAACAGCATTTTTAAATGTATCCAGTATTGATATGCTTAATGGGGTTAAGAGACGAAGAGACTGGCAAGATCAGAAGGATCTTGTAGTAGTCTGATCCCTGAAGCAATGAAGGAAAAAGGAGGGATGGGGCTTAGGAGTGGAAATTAAACCAAGAGAAAGAAAGGTGGTGGATTGGTTACAAATGGAATTTATGAATGAAGACGATAAAGTTGATTATTACTCTGAAGGTTTGGGGTCTGGATTGGAAGATTGGCGGGAATGATGGAAAGAATAGCATTTGGGATGCTGCTGGACTCCAGTTTGAGTCTTGGCCTATCACTTAGCTATCAACCTTCAGCACGTCACAAGGCCTTGTGCTTCTCTTTAAAAGAATGCCTTTTGAGGTGCACATCCACTGTTACAATTACCCTAGGCAATATGCACGCATACGGCACTCACAGAATATAGTAACACCTGGGATGTAATTAGCTGCTATATAAATAGGTGGCACTTTTGTGTATTATGTGTACATTCATATATATATTATATATGCAAAATATACTACAATTTCACCTGAGGAAATATTGGGACATCTAAGAAGAGGTACTCATCACACTGTTGGAAATATGGGACTACAATAAAGCTGAGAGGCTAGGATTAGAGATTTATTTATCATCAAAGACAAAGAAAGAAACAACAGAAAAGCTGAAAGAATAACATATAAGTATATAAACTAAATTGTATGATTCAGTAATCCATACATATTATATTGTAAAAATATCTTATAAATTTGACTTACTGTATAATATATTTTTACAACTCTGTGATGCATATTATGTAATGAATTAAACAAAATTTAAGATAATCTATACTATGATGTGATGGCTTATGTTTGTAATACATATACTATATACAGTTTTCAAAGCTCTAGAGCATAAGAAATACACAATAAAATTGTCTGACAAAATGTAACCTTTGCTTGCGAAAGCAGTGGGATCTTGCAACCAGCCATAATCATGAATCTAAATTTTTACCATATTGGCAAAGCTTGGAATTACTAGTAAAGAGGAACTTCTGGTTGATGGACTACCAAATACGCAGGCCTTTACTGTAATTTGTTCTACAGGCTGAAGTTAGTATTGTCAAACACTGCAGGCAACATTATAGATTTTAAGGCTCCAGTGTCATTATATCTGCCATGGTATTAAATGTAATTCAAAGACTGAAAAATGCTCTCCTTTCATTTTGTCTTTTCTTTTTGATGAGAGATGAATAGATCCACTTGAGAAATGATTATATCGACTATTGCAGTTTTAAATTTTCTTTAGCACTACAAAACTGGCAAGTGTCAAGCCTGTAGGTCCAAGTAGACTGGTGAGGCTTGATTTCCCATCACAGATACTTTCTCTGCAACACAATGGAACAAAGTGAGTTATTCCCGAATGAATTACGTCCCTCTTGCATCCTTTATAAACAGTTTTCATTAATATTAATCGTTACTAATTGTAATTAAAGCTTGCCAGTGAATAATGGGAATTACATTTTTACCAATTTTGCATCACAAAGACTTTTTTGTGTTTGTGTGCATCCTGGTCACTGCACAGTCTGATAGCTTTCAAAGAACAAGACAAATTGTCAAATGCTGTCAGTGCGTAATGTCATGTTCGATCTGAAGCTGAAAAGTGTGGCCTCAGCTTCCTAGTCTGTCTTTAATGTCACAGAAGCGCAGAATTGTTAAGCAATCTGGGGAAATGAAAGGCAGCAAAATGTGCAATAAAATTTTCTATGTAGTTCAGTGCTACGTAGCAGGAGGGACCAGTAACCTTTGCTCTACTCTCACATTGGATGCAGACTTATCATAGGAATGCCAATCAACAGAGATGTAAAGAAAAACAGATAGAACTATTTATTTATTTATTTATTTATTTATTTATTTATTTATTTATTTATTTATTTATATTAAATTTATTGGGGTGACAATGGTTAATAGGTTTCAGGTTAATAGGTTTCAGGTGTGGGTTTCTGTGTTACAAGATCTGTATATTGCTCTGTGTGCCCACCACCCAAACTCATATCTTCTGTCACCATATGGCAAAACCTCCTTTACCCCCCAACCCCTTCCCTCTGGCAACCAACACACTGCTGTTCGGGTCCACGAGTTTCAGTGTTATATCCCACATATCAGTGAAATCATATGGTTCTTAGCTTTTTCTTACTGACTTATTAGGAAATAGCTTTAAAGTCTTTTGTTTACCTCTATGTTTTAGCTAAAACTCGGCTTTCCTAAAGCATCGTGTTGGAACCAATGAGAATGGAGCAAGCTCTGTTTTCCATTTTCTCCCTCGTTTCTGGGCTTTCAGAATGGCCTCTTAATAACCCCGAACTTGTAGGGTGGTTTAATTAAGGACTTCATTGTTAGAGCATAATAGCATAAACCTAAGCTCTCCCATGACAATTATGCTTTATTTATGGTTTTACAACAACCTTGGGTTTTATCCTGTTGGCATATCCCCATTGTGTATTGAAGTTTCTTTTGAAGCTTTCAAGAAATCCCAGAAGCTTAAAGAAGGAGAGACAATATCTTCAGCCACTTGGGCTTTTTTTTTCTTCTTGATGAAGTGACTTATCTCTTAAAACTGTACTCAATTCAGTACATGGGATTATGAGCACCATTTACTGTTTTTAAATGTCACATTTTCTTAGATCAAGTGAAAAGTGATTATATTGAAAATAAAACATAACTATTTTTTAAAAAAATTTCTGTTTCTGCCAAGAACATTATATGTATTTCCCTCACATCAGAAAATGGGAATAATCTTGACACCTTTCATTTTATTTTAGAAAGTGTGTATGCTTTTTTGTCTTATAAGAAGCAAAAAAAGTAAGTAATACTAATTATTCATCACCAAAATTAATTTGCATTGCTGTGAGATGTTAATAGAATTCTTCTCTCTTTATCTTTCTAATAAAAAATTCAGTCCTAAAGCCACAATGTGGGGCCAAACAAGGTAGAAGTCTGCAGCAGGAGAGAGAGGCTATCCATGGTGGATCAGAGCAGGGTGTCAGGTTCAAGATGGTGAGTAGACATTAATAGAAGGACAGCCTGGCAAAAGTATTAGAACCTCATCAGGGTGAGGAGAATGTCCATGTGTAGGACAGTCTGATGTGAGGTTCTGGAGCCCTAACAGGGTGAAAAGGTTATCCACATGTGTAGTGGGTTGAAATGTAGATCTCAGATATATATGTCCAAGCCCTAACTTGTGGTACCAAAGTTCTCTTAGCTTCTGGTGGCTGTTGGCATTCCTTCACATTCCTTAGCATTCTTTGGCTTGTAGATACATCACTCCAGTCTCTGCCTCTTATCTACATGTGGCTCTCTCCTCTGTGTGTCTGTCTCTTCTTTTCTTTTATAAGGACACTTCTCATTGGATTTAAGGCCTTCTTTAATCCAGGATGACCTCATCTCAAGATCCTTACATTAGTTATGTCTGCAAAGACCCTTATTTTAAATCAGGTCACATCCTGAGGTTTTGAGTGAACATATCTTTTGGTGGATCACTATTCAACCCTCTACAATATGCCAGGGAGTGCCTCATCTTGTGAAGTCACAGAGCAAAAGAAGTGAGAAGGACGTCCTTGTGGAGGGTGCCTATGCCTGTTATCAAAACCCAAGCAAAATAGGAGAGCATGGGGGAGAGGAGAGAAGGGACTTGAGAGATTGGTTATTTATGATGGACTGGCAAATGGGCAAATATATTGAGGGTAATGGAAGCCAAGTTGCTCATTGTTGGAGAAGTTAAAATACGAAAAAAGAGAAAATATTGGAATTGAAGGTATTGGTGTGTGAACTCATGATTGTTTCTGAAATATAGACAGATACATACAAAAATATGAATGAAACTAGACCACCTTCTTACACCATATACAAGAATAAACTCAAAATGAATGAAATACTTAAACATAAGACCTGACACCATATAAGTCCTAGAAGAAAGCGTAGGCAGTAAATAGTTACATTGCTCTTAGTAATTTTTTGAGGGGATTAGGTTTCCTTGGGCAAGGGAAACAAAAGATAAAAATAAACAAATTGGACTATACACAACTAAAAAGTTTTTGCCCAGCAAAGGAAACCCATCAACAAAACAAAAAGACAGTCTACTGATTGGGAAAAGATCATTTGCCAATGACACATCCAATAAAGGGTTAATATCAAAAATTTATAAAACTTTACAACTTAACACCAAAAAACCCAAACAATCCAATTAAAAAATCGGCAGAGGACCTAAATAGACATTTCTTTAAAGAGGATACACAGATGGCCAACAGACATGTGAAAAGATACTCAATGTTGCTAATCATCAGAGAAATGCAAATTAAAACCATAATGAGATATCACCTCACATCTGTCAGAATGGCTATTACCAATAAAACAACAAACAACAAATGTTGGCAAGGATGTGGAGAAAAGGGAACCTTCATGTAATGTTCATGAGATTGCAAATTGGTACAGCCACTATGGAAAACAGTATGAAGTTTCCTCAAAAAATTAAAAATAGAATTACTTTATGTAGATCTGTTTTTAGAACTAGATAAGAGCAGCAATTCCATTTCTTGGTATTTATTCAAAGAAATCCAAAACACTAATTCAACAAGATAAATGCATTTTAATATGTTCATTGCAGTATTATATACAATAGCCAAGATATGGAAGCAACCTGTGTACATCAGTAGAAAACTGGGTAAAGAAGAGATGGTACATATATACAATGGAGTACTACTCAGCCATAAAAAATTTAAATCTTACCATTTGCACAGAGACTTAGAGGATATTATACTAAGTGAAATAAGTCAGACAGAGAAAGACAAATACCATATAATTTCACTTAGATGTGGAAAAACAAAACAAAAACAATCTTACAGACACAGAGAAGAAACTGATGGCTGCCAGATGGGAGGGTGAGTGGGAAGGTGAATGAAAAAGGTGAAAGGATAAAGAAGTACAATTGGCAGTTATAAAATAGTCAAGGGGATATATGTACAGCACAGGGAATATAGTCAATAATATTGTAATAACTATGTATGGTGCAGGTGGGTACTAGACTTATCGAGAGGATAACCACTATACCGTGTACCTGAAACAAATATAAAATAATATTGAACATCAACTGTAACTGAAAAAAAAATATACATAAACATCTATAGGTATAGTAAGTAATACACGGATATGTAAATGTGTGTAGTTTGTGTGTATGTGTGTATCCCCTAGCTCTGTCCACCAAGGGGGCCTGGGAACAGGACAGTGCAATAGCAACAAGCACACTTAGCATGCATATCTTGGCTACTAATTATCAGTCTTCCCTTGGAAAAATGACTAATTTCAGAGTTTGGATAGAGAAAGTAAAATACGAGCTTCTTGAGCATCTTGTGCCAGAAAATATGGAAGTGCTCAAAGAATGATGGGAACATGTCACAAGGACACAGAAATCATCTTTAGGAGGCTTCCTTAGGTCAAATGGGGAACAGTTTTAGCATGAAAATAGAGATAGTGATCTCAGTAAATAAGTGAGTAAGGGCATACATCAGAGATGTTTTGGCTTCAGTTCCAGACCACCAAACTAAAATGAGTATTGCAATAAAGTGGATCAAAACTTTTTGCTAGTGGAGGGCCTTGGCTTCACTTTGTAAAAAATACCACATCCGTGAGGTGCAATGAAGCCAAGTGCAATGAAATGAGGTATGCCTGTAAATTGAAAATCTGATGAATGGGATATTTAGATATGTTTAGATATCTCCCCACAAAATATGCTTACTAATGGCAAAAAGGAAAATGAGTACCTTTCGAGTGGGAAAACCCTGCAAACACCACCTCAACCAGGTGTCCAGAGTGAACATCATCAGTGATACATAAGTCAAGATTGCTTTCAAAACATATTAAAATACATCGAAGGTATGAGAGTCAAGGAAAAACACAGGAACTGTTCCAGACTGAAGCCATCTAGAAAGACAAGTCATTGCAAAGGGTGATTCTGAACTAGACCCATTATTTTGACAATGGGTGAAACTTGAATAGGGTATGAAAATTAGATGGTAGTGATACCTCAACATTCCAATTGCTTAGGGAATACCTGAAGCAGAGTCAGCATTCATTAATTTTAGCTGTGATGATGATGATGATGGTGATGATGATAATGAAGAAAACGACGACTGAAGGGCCACATAAAAATATATATGGCATCTATGTACTCAATAGATGCTGACAGAAGTGATTTATTCCACAGTACAGAAGAAGGAAGTGTAGTTAAGAGAACACTAAACAAAGATTCTTAAGATGTAGGTTCTAGTTTTACCCATTAACTATGGGAGACCTTGAGGGAGTTACGCAATTAAATTGTCTCTCTTTATCTATAAAATAGAGACAATACTAACACACATGCCCACCTTGCACAATTAGTGAGGGACATTTCTATAATAAAAGTGTATTTTACATGTCAAAATTCTACACAAATGTAAGACATTATTCTCTTACTTGTTTATAATGCTGATTGTTCCTTAAATAGTATTTAAATATGTTAAATAATTTCTGCTTAAGCAAACAGAGACATATGTAACAAATTTGTGAAAGGTAAAAGATAGTCAAATAGTCAAATCAAAATGTAGAAATTATGCTGCTTTAAGTGGTAAACCCCAGATAAATGAAAATTCATTTAGCCAGTGGCTTAGAATTTCTGGCTGCAAGTGACAGAAACCCCACTAAAGGTAGGTGACACACATACCTGAGATCCATGATATGGCTCGTGGCTCAGAAGTGGGAAAATGCTGGGGCTGGCCCATATTTTGTCTATGTTGTCTTTATTCCCAGGCAGCCTCTTTGCATATGGTGGCAAAGACAACTGCCTGCAAATAAATGTCTCCCTTTTCAAGGGTCATCGCATGCCGTTCTAGAGAAGCATTAAAGGATACTTTGAGTATACTGGGAGAATTGTTTTAGCTTTCCATAGTTTGTGATAAATGGAACACTGAGCTGAGATATAGGGTAATATACTGCAGTGCAGGGGTTGGTATAGTGTGGCCAATTCGCCAAATCTTCTCTGCAGCCTATTTTTGCAAGTTTTATAAGACCACAGCCACAGCTATTCATTTATATATTGTCTATGGCTGCCTTGGGGCCACAAGGTCAGAGTTGAGTAGTTGTGACAGAGATGTTTACTATCTGCTCCTTTACAGAAAAAGTTTGCTGAACCTTGCTCCAGGGAATGTGTGTTTTTAGTTTCAGAAACAAACTTCTTGAATTCTTTTTCATCTTTACTGTGATGGTCACAAACTAGATGATTCTCGAGGCTCCTTTTTGAATGCTACCATATGTCCATTCTCTGATGACTCTTTGGCCCTGTTCCAAATGCTACTGAAGTGCACAGTTTAATGCCCTGGAATTTCCCTTTTCTCTTCTGCTAAACTTATGCCTCCTCACTCAGTTAAGACCCTGTCCAAAGTTAGAAGTCACCACGGTCATTTTTCTCAGCTAGGAAGAGCTGGATTCAAAGTTATCAATCAGGCCTGTGGTTGAACAGAGTATGTATTTTATGCCTATGTCATGCCATTCTCCTTCCCACGTCAGAAGTGAAGATTCTCCCAAAGCATATACTATCCATGTGGGGGTCAGAAGCTTCTCTTTATTCTCTTTACTATGAAGGGTGATGAAAAGGAGTTGTGAGATGAAATGGTAGGAAAGGGAAATAATCATCATAGAATGGGAGAATTAAAAGACCTCTGTAATTCAATCACCCAAATTTTGAAATATTTTATTGATTGATTGACTTTAGAGAGAAGGAGTGAGAGAGAGAGAGAGAGAGAGAGAGAGAGAGAGAAACACATCAATTTGTTGTTTCACTTATTTATGTATTCATTGTATGTGCCCTGACCAGGGATCGAACCTGCAACCTTGGCATATTGGGACAATGCTCTAACCAACTGAGCTACCCAGTCAGGGCCCAGAATTTTTTAAATGAGAAAAATGACTCTTGGTCAGCTTTCATCTTCTTTCAAGACGGTTTTGGCAATGCCTATATCTTTGAGTTTAATAGTCTCAAGCTACAGGTTTCAAAAACCTCAAGTAATAAAATTTTACAAATAAAATCTATTAAATGGAGCCAGCTTTCTCTTCTTCCTTCCTCTCTCTTTCATTGGTGTTGGTTCTAGCATCTCAAACCATTTAGGCAGAACGTTGCTTTTTATTATTTGAATATTGATTGCCTCTGTCGTTTGTTGCAACAGTAATGGAATCATTTATATGTTTATGACCTTGTTGAATGTCTGATTATGTAACTCAAGAAATGACATTGGCATTTTCTAATTGTATAACCTTATATAGCACCTTGACAGGAAACACAGTTCAGATTCTGTATCTGTTGTGTTTGTATGGGGTTTGGAGGGCTACCATATTTACTTACACTATCTTAATTGCCAGCTTTTTGGGAAGGGCAATATATATTTATGAGGCAAACATTACTGTTTTAATGTTGAGTTGATCAATGGTAAACCTAAGTGTTGTTTGTTTTTGCAGAATGCTGACAAAATTACTTAATTTTTGAAAACTTAGAGCTCAACTCTAGGCATTTTATATCATTATAAGTATACCTTAGTATTTTAAGGCATACATATTCAGCTATCTTCAGTAACCTGAGAACAAAAATAAATATTTTAACAAGCTCAAGCTAATATTTCCAAAACATAAACAAAAGTATGATTCATATTATAATGGTGCAGTTACAGGTGACTGAAACAGGACTTTGTTCATTACTGACAACCTTCTTGGCTTTCCAAATGGCAGGAGAGGAGTCAATATAGGTAGAATCATGAGCCAACATCATGACTGGGAAGGTCTTAAAAACCCTGTTGGTTGTACTCCTGGCCTATTACAACATCACCCCAAAATTAGACTTATTTTTTTGGTGATAGCACCAACTCATTTTTAAGATCCAGAATCAATGGCAAATAAGTGAATTTTCTTGTATGAGTTTATTACCAACTGATCGCTGGGGCCCCATAGAATGATATTACTGGGTCTTGACTAGCAAGTAGAAGTCTCACGTTCAGCTTCTGATTCTGTCACTAATTAATTCTGAAATTCTGTATTTATTAATTGCCTTCTCTATGACTCATTAAAAAATATATAATAAAGAAGTAGATTGAGTTTCGAGAGTTATATTCCAGTTTTATTTTGAGTCAAATACATACCACATTGGCCAAGCTTGGAGTGTAAGAAATGATAGAGGAAAAGATACAGGGAATTCAGGTTACTGGAGGATATCTTGGGGTTCTGAGAACCCCAATGCAGAGGAGAGTTAAGAGAGTAAATAGAATGCTCTTTGGCAAATAAACATTCCTTATTTAGCATTTTTCTCAAAGCCGAACATGCCCACATTTTTTACCTCAGCCCGGCTGAACTGTGTGACTCAGTTTATATTTCTGATATAAAACTATGCAGTAAAAGCTGCATTTTTTTCTGTTTTAGGTACACATTATAAAGTGCCTACTTGTAGTAGAGAAAATCCATACAGACTCTCTGATCCCAAAGGATTTGTATTTGTTTCACCCACCGCTTTTTATTTTCACAAGTTGGTTTAATAGAAATTACTTCGACATTATAAGTGATGGCCTTAAAATGTGGGGGTGGAGAGAGTGCGAACACTTGACCTCGCTCCATAAAATTGAATTGCTCTTTATATTTAAAGTTTTGACAGAGAGAGAGGAAAGAGAGGGAGAGAGAGCATGTCGTTATTTGGTGATGAGTATCCATTAAAAGGACAGTCTATTACATTTCATGCTCCTACTTCACGTTCCTGGTTTAAAGATTTGCAAGCAAAGTGCTGTGAGACCTCTGGAGTTAAGAGGCTGGAGACAGGTAGTTTTGATAATATTTTAAGGGGCACTCAATAGTGTGTATAGTCCGAGTGGTGAAGCTTAATTAGCTTCCATTAAATCCAAAACCTACTGAACAGCTACTGTGTGACTGGCACTGTGCTTCGTGCCCAAGTGGTGTAACCGAGAAGTGAGAGCCACCGAAGCTTAGAGATGAAAAGAAACAGAGTGACTGGTGTCCTGCCCAACACACAGTTAACAGGTCTTGCTGATCACTGTCAGCCCATCCCTGCGGAGAAGCAGTGTGACAAGATGAAAAGATTGCTATGTTTAGACTCCAGTGTCCTGGGTTTGAGTTCTGGCTTGACTATTCCATGAATCTGTTAAATGGAGATGATGACGATCCCATCTGCCATTCTGGGTTGTTTTGAGTGGCAAATGAGATGGTGTATATACCAGTTTCTTGCAAACCAGTAAAAAAGCTATTCTATGGTAAGACTCCTGTTATGGGCTGAATTCATATGTTGAAGTCTTAGTCCCCACTGGTTAGGAGACAGGGCCTTTTTTTTAAAAAAAATTGAGGTGTAATTGATATATAACATTATATTACTTTCAGGTATTCCATATTTGTGTATATTGTGAAATGATCACCACAGTATGTGAACTAACATAACATCATACATAGATACAATTTTTTTTCGTATGAGAACTTTTAAGATATACTTTCTTAACAACTTTCAAGTATGCAATAGAGCATTAACTATAGTCACCATGCCGTACATTTTATCCTTATGACTTACTTACTTTATAAGTGGAAATTTGTACTTTCAAAGAGATAATTAGGTTAAAAATGTTGTCATGAGGGTGGGCCCTAATCCAATACCACGGGTGTCATTATAAGATGAGGACATTTGGACATAGATATACACAGGGGTAAGATCATGTGAAGACAGAGAGAGAAGGCACCATCTACAAGCCAAGAAGAGGGGCCTCAGAGGAAACCAACACCTTGATCTTGGACTCTAACCTCGAGAACTGTGAGAAAATAAATTTCTGTTGTTTAAGTCACCCTGTCTGTGACACTTTGTTATAACAGCACTAGCAAACTAATACAATACCTTTTAGTACTATGATTTTACATGTGCCATATTTGAGAGCCAAAGAACCTAAATGATTTGCAGTATCTGTCCATAAAGAATTTCTTTATTTTGTAGAACATAATGAAACATACACACAAATAATAAATAGCATACCACTAAGTCCCCCAAAATTTACAGTTGGTGCCATTAACATTTAGGAACCTTCTATTCCAGGTTTCTACTTTTATCTTAGTGGCGTTTGCCAGCCTTAGTTTCTTCTCCCGATATTAAATTGATGGTTTCATCTTTCAGAATCATGCTTCATGCTCTAAGTAGAAGAAAATAAATACTATGCTCTAAGAACTAAGCCAGATATTTTAAATATATTTTAAAAAGTCTAATCCTCACAGTAACATTCAAGCTTTTATTAGTTCCATGTCCAGGTGAGAAAACATGGTCAAAGAGGTGAAAGCTAGTCGGCAGTGGAACTGGTAGTCCAACACTGTTGTGCCTAAAACTAAACCTGCATTCTTTCCACGAGAGAGCTGGTTTTTCTCTTAATTTTTATTCTGCGACAATGATGTATAGTCCATTAAAGAATATACACAATAGAAGAGACATGAGCCATTTAAAGTGGATTTTTTGTGATGGGTGAGTTTGAAACAGTTTCAACCGACTTTCACATCAGCAGCTCCTGTTCTGGCTCAGGAGACAGGAGGCTGGGAGTGAGCCCAGCAGCCTGGCTGCATGGGCTCTGGGAGAGGATGAGATTCACCCCAAAGTGTGTGCAGTGGGGAGAGCTGGCCCGTCACAGCATTGGTGCAGCCACACTTCACACTCCTGCAGGAAGGACTGAGGAGCCTGTGGTTTGCAGTGTGCCTGACGTGTGCTAACTTTGGCTCTACAATCGATGGCAGTCCTTGGGCTGCGAGTCACAGTATCTTCCAAACTGGCGTTTTAGCCTGTGTCTTTGTTTCTGCTAATGCATCGCTTCTCTTGTTCATGGAGTCTGGAAACCTTGGTATTGTCCTTACGTCTCTCTTCTTTCTCTTTTGCTCTTCCACATTGTGTTTCCTATCTGCAAAATCACCAAGCCTTGACCAGCTTTCATTCTTGGTGCTGTTTCATAGAGTTGCTCTGAGCTTTGCCCCTGCCATTTGGGTTAAGCAGCTTGCCAATGTGAGTGGTCTGATTTAAGCTGACTGTTCTGTATCCGTCTGCTCCCCGAACAGACCCTGGGCTTCCCAATCTGTGCCGTGTGCTTGCCTATCCAACACAACACGAGCTTCAGTTGCCCATCTCAGATACCAACTCCTCCAGGAAGCCCTCCTGAGATATTAGAAGTCATCTCTCCTCTGAGCTTTCATAGTTACTGCTTGTAACTCTCTTAGAGCATGAATTTTATGCTGCCCTTTATTCAAGTGATGAATTTTTAAACTTGTGTCCGTGTTTGATAAATATAAAAAATCTCATTCTTTTCTTAAATATCACTTGGTATTTCAAAACATCCTAAATATTGTGATTTAAAACATATCATGGGAATTATATAATGAGTATTCTTTTTAGAATATGCAGGCTCCTCTCAAGACTCAATATTTTTCTACTCCACGTTTTCCCAAGTGCCCCTTATTGAGGCTCATTGATTTAAATGTCTTATATTTGACCTTGGATGGTGAAAGCTGTGCCTGCTACTCAGTTTTCCACTAATGTCTAATGTATAGTTAGTGTTCAATAAGTATTACTTTGGGGTAATAGTAGATAAAACTGAGTAAGGCTTAGAAATTCAACATGTAGGAAAATTACACAGTTAACCAGGCACTGAACTATGGTCAAGCAAATAAATTGAACTGTCAAGAACGTGCTTACAGACACACGTGGGTTTATGGTTGTGAGACTAGAAAACCTGGCTGGATTTTACACCACAGAAGGTGCCTGCCACAGAGGCAGAGCTCCCAGACATGCTTCCTGCTTTTCCTTCCTGTGCACTGATTTTTATTTTGGCAAACTAAAACAGAAAGCTAGCAAACTCCCATCTTCTTTGTCTTTATAAACAGAATTACTGGATTGGCCTTGCAATCAGGGCCTCTGTGGGGTGCCCACCCCCTCAGTATTATATTTGAGTCTTAGCAGAATGAAACCCTAAACAATGGCTCACCCCATTGATTCCTTCCTCTGTCACCATCCACCTGGGAGATCTCTATTGGCAAAAAGAGGTTCCAATATTCAAGGCCACAGTGCTGGATTTCAAAACAGCCATTTATTTCCTTGGGTGTTTTAAGGCTAAATAAATAGAAAAATAACTTAAATGTAAAAAAATCTATATACTTTCAATATCATCTTAAAAAATGAATACCTATAGAGATGAAGTAGATAAAATGGTTAACTAGGCTGGGGGAGGGAGTGGGGAGTAACAATAAATGGCATAATGTTCCTTGTTAGGGTGATTAAAGTGCTATAAAATTAGATTGGTGATGGTTGTATAGTTCTGTAAATATACTAAAATTCATTTAATTATACACTTAAAATGGGTGAATTTTATTGTATTTAAAATATACCTTAATAAAACTTGAAAAGATTAGAATGATATGAAAGAGCAAAGCAATGTGGCTTCTGGGGGCCTCTCTGCACAGTGGATCCACAGTCAGGCAGGTGTGTGGCCAGGGCCAACACTGATGCCCACATTTGTAGGATGACACCCCAGACAGTCGCTCAGCCATCACCCCTGCCTGGCAAGCTTTCATCCAGTAACAGCAGGTGTCAGAGATGATGCGACTCCCTGCTGTGAGTATGATTATATTGACTTAAGTTTTTAATTTTCTTTTTGCTATTTTTCCCCCCACCTTCTTAGCTACTAAAGCATGAACATCTGTGTTTTTCAGTTGCTTTTTCAGAAGGCAGTAATGAGGGTTTGATCAATTCCTATATTCTGGGTCCTTTAGATTATCAACACCCTGCACTGGCTGAACCCAACCCAAACCTGACACCGCCCTGGAAGGATGGTAAAGTGCTGTATGTGTCTGCTGTGGACTCAGTTCTCTCCCCAAAAGTTATATGCTGAAGCCCTGACCCCCCATGTGACTGTATCGGAAGCTAGGGGCTTGAGGAGGTTAGGTTAAATGAGTTCATAAAGGGGATCCTAATCTGATAAGACTGTGGCCTTATAAGAAGAGAAAGTGAGAACTCTCTCTCGATATCCCCGCCTCACCCAATAAAGGACACAGTGGGGAGGAAAGTGAGAAGGAGCCAGGAAAATAGGTCTCCCCAGGAACCAAATCAGCTGGCACCCTGATCTTGGACTTCCCAGCTCCCAGGGAAATAAATTTTCATTTTTTAAACCACCCAAAATACCACTGGTATTTTGTTATGGTAGCCTGAGCTGACAAAGACAACCTCCTTCCAGAAAAAGAAATATGCCCCGTATGTCGAGGGCATATTTCTTGTAATTTCTCCTTAATAATAAGTGTTCTGATATATTCAAGCCATTTTGCTATCGTTACAGGACAAGATTATTTTTCCTTTGTTTTGTAACGCCCTCTCTCCCACCCTCCCTTGGACTTTTCTTGTCCTAACAATAGCAGGATAGCTGGCTCACAGCAGAAAGCATACATTTAATACAATGTTTAGGTAAATTTCTTAGAAATGTTTGCTCACACAGTCTCGCCAGCCAGACTGAGTGTGTGTAGGATTCATTCTTGTCCCTCAGCTCCACATGCTCCAGCACTAAGAGTGACTTGAGTTTACGTCCTGCTTGTGTCTTGAATCTGTCCCCTCTCCCTTCCCTGATTCTCCGTGCCTTATCCACGTCAGCATCCTCTCTCGCATGGGTTATTATAATTTCCTCTGAACCTCCCTTGGCTGTATCTTAGCCTGCAGAAACATCACCTACTTGCAGTGTCTCTCATGCGCCATCGCCATCGCTGGCTCTGTCTCCAGGCCCGTTTCTACTCATTGCTCTGTGTTAATCTCCAGCCTCGCTGCTCAAGTTGCGGGTCCTGGTCACAGTGTGCTGGTTCATTCTTCTGTGTCTTTGACCGGCCTTGGTGGTTCCTGAAATGTCTTTACTGAAATGTCCCCTCACCCATTTTCCTTTATGGCTTAAATAACATTATGGCCAGGGTGAACTCACATAATTTGTATTTTAATATATAATTTTTAAACTAGGACATTTTTGAGAGTAAAAGTGGGAACTTATTAATTATCATTCCAGAATCACAAACTGAAATTATCTTAGTAAATAGAATAAATGATTATTTTTCTAGTTAAATGTTTATACTCCACCTCCTCTAGGAGTCCATCAATAACATGCTAGAGTTCCCCTTTTGTTTCCAAATGATGCTGTTCATGCCTTTAGCACAATGTATTAAAATAAACTTTTTATGTTCTGGCTCCTCAACCGGCTTTGAAAGTAGGGAGAAAGAAGGAATTAGATCTTTCTCATTTTGGGGGGGCCAGCACTTAGTCTAAGCTTCTAGAAATTAGAGGACCATAAGGAGGTAAACTGCACATTTGATGATGCTTTTCCTAATTTGTAAGTCGCAGTTGAGAGTTTGACAAGCTGTGTGCAACTCTAGCTGGCTTACAAAGCTCATGGCACTAAAATTGAAGTTCAGGGTTCCCCAGTATAGAAGACCTTAGGAAATACTCCAGGTTTTTGGTTAGGACCTCAAAAAATTGCAGGCTAGGAAGAGTGAAAAGAAAATAGAAAATTTGTCTTAACTCAGGAAATAGGAAATAACTTAAACTCAGGTTCAAATGAGCAAAATACCTGATAAAATGAAAATTGGTCTGCTTCTAAACAGCTTGCCAGAAGCAAAATTAAATCCAAACCTAGGAAAACATCATCTAGAGCCTCAAATTGTCTCTCCACTTTTAAAAATATGTATATACAGTGCCTGGCATATAATGAAAAATAACTAGACATATCAGAGGACTAGATAAATTGAACCAAAATGAAAAGAAATAACAATAAACCCCTGAGTCATGTAAATAATGAAGTTATCAGATATGAACTTAAAAATATCTCTGACTAAAATATTCAAGAAATTTATGTACTAAAGGATAATAGGGTATGAAAAAATATTTTAAAAATAACATAACTGAAATCAAGATATGTGTATATGGATTTAACAACAGATTAGACACAGCTCAAGAGATGACTGAAACTATGGGTCTATTTCTCTTCTTTTTTTCCTTAAAGTGGGAAAAAATATTAATACTAAGATATGAAGAAAGTAAAAGAATACAACTATGTGAAAGAAGAGATACATGGAAAAACAGTGACTTACTCTAACATACATGTAATAAAAATCTCAGTAGGGGAGGAGAAAGGAAATGGTAAAAAAAATTAAAAATTAGGAGAGACATTTGAGAATTAGACAAAACGAATAAAACACATCAAGCCACAAACTCAAAGAGGCTTACAAAGCCCATGTGGAAAAAAAATATATAAGTAAACTAAACCTAGACACAACATAAAGAAACGCTAAAGAAATTCCTTGACAGGCCTCAGTGCTGCTGTCTGAGAGCTCTCAGCTCATGGTGTCCTGTAACTCTTGGATTCATCTTCCGACGTGACCTTCCTTTTTCCCGCCGTCTTTGGCCATATCTGAAGAAGACATTGTAGACTGTGTCCTACTTGGATAGTATGCAGATTTATCAGCATAATTACTAATAGGAAAAATTGGGGGCCACAAAAATTGTTTCAAATTTTGTGTTATCGTACATAGTCTTTATTAATCCCAGTTGGTGCCACCTTTGCCAATACCACCTGTCAAACTTATTTCCTTCCAAACAACTCCATGTACCAATAACTATACCCACAGTTCTATTTGACACACACCTCTCTATAGATTTATTTGGAGTTTACTGACTTCCTGGGTGAGCCTAACACATATTCTTTGTATTCTGAGCATTTTTTTTCCTAACTAAAAGATTTTCTCTTGGCAATCTTAAAAAACATTTACCATTTTTAAGTAAGGAGGCGATGATGACCATAGTCAAGATTCAGTCTTTACCTTGAGATCTAGTTTCAGTTTTGTTGCTGAAACATTTCTCAATATTTTCTTTTACTGGTTGTACATGAAAAAAATAACTGCATCTTTCAACTCTGCTATAACTGGAGTTTCTGGATTTTCTCTGTATACTGTCTTCCCTGGATTCTCTATACGTTCATCCCAATTCCATTGAGCTTCTTTTCCTCTTATAACACCTTGTCAAAGGTAACTAATAATAGCAATCCAGCACCCTAGCGAAATCCTTGCTTTGCAATCTGTTTACCTAAAGCCACAAGTTTATAGGTACATTAGCTGACTCCCATGCTATCATAGAGAACATTTTAAATCCTTATCGCACCACTGCGTGACATAGGTCATCATTTTTCTCAGTCTCAAATAACATTACCACCTGTCTCTAAGGCCAGAGTCTCATATTTTATGTATTGTTAAGTCATCACTCTATTTCTGGTACTAATTTCTTTATCCTGGTTCAAATTTCTATGTTTTTCAGATTTGCTTCAGTAACGACAGTCATAAAATCCCATTAATTTACAATAACAAACATCTGTTTTTTTGCTCTCCTTACATTTTGGCAGCTAGCAAATCGGCATCAGCAGCTCTGCTCCACATGTCTTCATAGTCTGAGATGCGCATAGAAGGAACAACCTATCTAATATATTTCCTCTCTGCATTTCAGCTCCATAACATATGTTCTTTCTACATCTCTTCTGTTAGAGGGAAATAACAACAGTTCTTCCAGAAACAACCAATGTGACTTCAAGCTTCTGCTTGCATGTGGCTCACATTTCCGATGCCTCTGGCTAAAGCAGGTGACATGGCCAAGTCTTACAAAGGTATGGAGAAGTACACTCTACTTACATGGCACAGCAGGTCACATGGCAATTGCTTTTGTAATGAAGAGATGAGAAAATAATTGATGACAATAATATACCATAGACACCAAGGCCATTTGTGTCAAAGAAGCTTGATCAATTTGGTAGAATGACTTACTAATGCTCTTAGAGGCCCATATGCATATAATATTTCCTGTCAAGCAGACAAAATGGAAAATTCAAACTTGTAGTTAAAATAAGAAGTGTGTCACAAAGCTTTCTTTTTGTAGAGCAGTTATTATGATCTTCATTATTAGATTTGTTATTACTATGGTATTAGTTATATGTACATTTTAGTTTATTAAGCAATTACTGTGTGCCAGATATAGTGGTAAGTCTTTTCCTGACCTTATCTACTTAAAACTAACAAGATCCCTGAGATGTAACTATTTCTCTTCCAATTTACATATGAGAATATTAAAGGACAGAATAGTTAAACAATGTGCCCAAGGTCACAGATTCCTGCTCTTATCGACTATAATGCATTTCCTTTTTCCATTTTTCTTTTATCATGTAATGCAGAAATTCCGGGAACATCATCATTCATACTTTATTTGGACATTGCGGGAATGGTGACTTACCACTTCATGAAGTAGTTTACTCTAATTTAGGCTAGCTCAAATTACTAGAGAACAATTTTAATGGATCTTTGATTAGTTTCCCCTAATACTTCTTTTACCCAATTGGTCCTACTTTCATCTTATGAAGCTAAATATATAGAAAACAATCTTCCTTCAACTAACAGAAACATGTTCTAAGTTTTATCTTTTATATTCTAAAAATAAATAGTTTTTCCAACAATTCCTTATATGACAGGGGTTATAGATTTTCACCATCTTCGTTACTTTCTCTTTGACTCTCAAACTCTCAAGTATGGAACAAGAATTGTTGACAATATAACATCCATGCACATTTGTGCTGAATTTGCAAGCACTGATGCTTTCTGTTCAACTGAAATATCTCAGGACATAAAAGAATACTGATGTTTCAGAAAATCTAGCTCCTGCCACTACCTCTGGCCTGAATTTTTATATTAGCAAATGGCTATATTCTGCTGTTTTTACTGAGGAATCAGTGTTCATCACTAATACTTTTATGGAATCCTGGCCTCAAGTATTCTCTACCATCTCAAAGATTCAAAAAGGATTAAAGGTGAGTGATGGTTTCCTCTGGGTTGCTTTGGTAAATGTATGTGCTCATAGAGAACATTAATTGTTTAGGTTTAATTTCATGGCTCAGGACAAATACCTTCTTGTTTCTATTTAACACTGGTATTTGTCAAATCCCAAAGCTGATATGAACCTTAAACAAGCCAACTCCTCGGCATTTCCTTTAAATAACACACACAACAAACCTAATAATGCCAATTGTACTTAAAATGTCAGTCTAGCTGTTCTTTTACTCCTGAAAGTATTAGAGACCTTCTTATTTAAAAACCGTAAACTTGGAAATGAATGTTAAATTCCTCTCTCACCTTTGTTAGATCTCTACCGAGTGATCATGTAAGTCAGTGAATTTGCTGTTTAAAAAGCCCATTTATTTGTCTTGCTCTATGTAACGAACAGGTCAGGACATTATAAGATGACTATGCTGATGAAGGATACCATGTTGTAAATGGTCTAATCATGTTAGAAAACTGGAAGTTGTCCTCTGTACTTTCTAAGATTTTGAAAGAGTCTAGTGCTATATTTATCTCAGTCTCGCAGGCATTTGAATAAGACAAATAAAGCCCAGAGAATCCAGTACTACTTTCTGTCATTTGATCTTATTTGTGTATTTTGTTGTTGGATTTAGAAGCCAATCTTGACCTTGTTCAGAGAATCAAAGAGTCCTTAAGTAATAAAACTTACCTAAAATCTCAAAACACAGCTAGCTGGGCCCATCTCTGAGTTTTGGATTCAGGAGATCCTGGGTGGGGCATTTCTAACAAGTTCCCGGATAATGCTGATGCTCCTAGTCAGGGGCTCTGCATTTGGCATCACTGGTGTAGAGAACCTTGTAAATGGATCTGCCTAGTTGAGGAGCCGAGACCTCCTCCGGGTACTTGTCAATGTGATTCATAACTGATTGATTAATGTGTATGGAGAGTTGCCCTTCTGAGCTAGAACACTGAGCCAGTGTAAAACAAGCAAAATAAATCCCAGCAACAGTTAATTCAGCAGTGTGAGGGTGGTACTGGGTTTGGAGATTATTCAATTTGACATATGAAAAACAAAGTAGAGCAGGGGACTAGTTGGGTGAATGAAGTCATTCTTTAGCCTTTTAATAATGTATTTTAAAATTTATATTTATCGTCTATCTATCTCTATCTATTATCATCTATCTATCATCTATCTATCTGTCTATCTATCTATCTATCTATCTATCTATCTATCTATCTATCTACCTATCATCTATCATCTATGTATCTATCTATCATCTATATCTATCTATCTATCTATCTATCTATCTATCTATCTATCTATCTATCTATCTATCTACCTACCTATCATCTATCATCTATGTATCTATCTATCATCTATATCTATCTATCTATCTATCTATCTATCTATCTATCTATCTATCTATCTATCTATCTATCTATCTATCTATCTATCTACCTACCTATCATCTATCATCTATGTATCTATCTATCATCTATATCTATCTATCTATCTATCTATCTATCTATCTATCTATCTATCTATCTATCTATCATCTATCTATCATCTATCTATCTATATCTATCTAATCTATCATCTATCATCTATCATCTATCTATCTATCATCTATCTATCTAATCTATATCATCACCCATCTATCATCTAGCATTTATCTTCTACAAGAAGTGTGAGTGAGGGAGTGCCACTTGGACACAGGTTTATTCAGAATGTTTCCAGAAGGGAGACTCAGATTTTGAGAAATGTCTATAGCGATTATTTTTCTGAATAAAGGAGATATTTTGGGGCATTTTCTAACAATCAGGAAACAGATATATGTTAACATATTGCTACAGTAAAAAGGCTTAGGTTAAAGTTAATACCACATTAGCTGCATTAGCAATTTGACACACCTGTATTTGTGATTTACAGTCTTAAAACAATGCATAGTGTTGTGGCACCTTAATTCAGGGAAACATTCTTTTACTTGAATGCTGAATATTTGTTGATATATTTGTTAAATGTGAAATGTCTTGTTTCATATTAAATTACCAAGGACACGTTATTTGATTAGAGCTTCATAATAATCTTTTTCCACTCTTTTATTGTCAATTTTTGTGTATGTGTCATTGTGTAGCTCTTGAAACAGAATGGAGTGAGGTTTTAGAAGTCTACTGTGAAAGTCTCTCACTTTCAATTAGCAAGTTTTATTCTTTATATTTATTGCATTTACTGATACATTTCACCTTTCTTCTGCAATCTTATTTTGTTTTGTTTACCACTTTTATTTTCTTGTTTCTTTTTTCTGACATTAATTTCTGCCTATTATTGAAAAATCGATAAATTTTATTTTTTATTTTTTCCTTCTACTGATTTAGATGTTATTCATTCTATTTAATTTATTTTAGTGGCTTTCTTAAGACTTTAATACACATGCCTAACAAAGAATAAATTTACTATAAATTTTGATCTATATAAGCATCTTAGGGCACTTTAACTCTAAATTACTCCATCTCTTTTTGGTAATTTCCAAGTATTATCTACTTTCCCTGGTTTTAAAATAGAGGCATACCTCAGAGATATTGTGGGTTTGGTTCCAGACCACTGAAATAAAGTGAGTGCCACAATAAAATGAGTTGTAATCTTTTTGTTAGTGGAGGGCCTTGCCTTCAATTTGTAAAAAAATCGCAACATCTGTCAAACACAATAAAGTGAAGCAAAATAAAATGAGGGATGCTTGTACCTCTCATAAATTAATCCTTTTTATTAATACTATTTTTATTTAAACCTAGTGCTTATTTAGATTTATTCAAAATTTTGCTGTTATCTTGGTTCCTTAAAACTGCCAGACACAGAGAAACATCTGAGATCCTGCCCTCCTTATAAGCTAACAAGATAGCCTGCCAGTTTTGTGGATGTTGCCAGAAGACATGGGTCACCTGTGTCAGAGATAGGTATAGGATAGTAACCATAGTGGTTCACCATTTTTCTAATTGTTCTCTTTGTTCTCTGTGTCCCGCAGAGGAGATTCTCTGATGATTTGGGATGTTTTAGGTGTAAGGTATGGGTGATTCTATTTGCCCTCCTTGCTGATCTATGTGCTTATCCCTGATTACATGAAAATAATAAAATCTTAAGCAGTTCTTATTGTGCTATGGGAACTGGACACTATTTTTTTATTTTTAAGAGAATCTGTAGATATATACTTATCGAAGCTGTCATCATCAGAACTTATCCTCCATACTATTAGCTAAATGGTTAACTTGAAAGTATGGGGGTATTATTGATAATAAGTTTTGAGGTAAAATTTTGAGGAATAGTTTAAACAAATTTTTGAACATGTCATTCTAAGTTCAATAAGAAGGCCACGTGACTAAATTAAGAATCTTAAGTGAGGGAGATTATCCTGGATTAGCTGTGGGTATAGGCCATGTAATCACAAGGATCCTCTTGAATGAAAGAGGGAGGCAGGAGATGTGGTGAAAGAAATAGAGTGAGAGTGATGTAGCATGAGAAGGACTTGACTGTCCATTGATTACTGAATGTGAAGATGGAAGGGGCCATGAGCCAAGGGACACAGGCAGCCTTTAGAAGTTAGAAAAGGCAAGAAAATAGATTCTCCAGGAGTGAAGCCCTGCCAATACCTTGATTTTAGGCTAATGAGACCTGGTTTGGATTACTGACCTCCAAAAATGTAATAAATAAATCTGTGTTCTTTTAAACCAAGAAATTTGTTTTAGTAGCAATAAGAACCTAATGAACTGCTTTATTAGATTTTTATGATTGAAAATCAATAATGAGAAAGTACTTTGTAAACTGAAGTACCATAAATGTTTATTATTATTAATAAAATCAAAGTGGGGCCTAACAACTCTAATTAGAAGGATGAGATCTATTTCAAACAAAATCTAGATTAGAAATGGGCTAGTGGGTCTTTGCCATTTTCATCAACTTTAATAGGGCTCCTCTCTCTCTCCCTCAAGTGAATTAACAGAACCATTCAAAGCAACCCCTCTGGGACCAATCTGAAATTAATTTTTCAGCTTGATCTCTGCAACATTCTCTAAACCATAAATTAAAAGGGAGAAATTATTTTTCTCTGAGTAGTGCAACAGTTTAAGTTAGAGGCCCACTGCCGCAGCATACAAGTGGCCTTAGAATAAAACAGGCTTTGCTGGTTGCACATTTTTAAATCATAAAAAATCTGGTAAATATGTCATAGCCCATTGCAATGTAGTCCTAATGATAAACTAATTATTTTTAAAATTTGTAGCCTGAAAATATATGGAGGACACATTTCCCAGCAGTACTAAGCTCTTTAAAGCAACCCACATGTTTGCTTTAAACTATTCACATATAGCATTATGTAGAAAATGATTAATTAATTGCCTAAAATCTTCACCATTATTCCAGATATCTTTATATCAAATTAAAAATAATTCATTTCTCTATCCTCAAAATGATTAGTTTGTAATCTCAGTGATTTTCAAAAGTATGGTGACTGCTGAAACTAAAACAAATGTGTCTATTACAGACATCACCTTGGCTTCCAACAGATTCTGATAAATCTGTTCAGTCCAGCACACAGGGAGAAACCGACATTGGGAAGGATGTGGCTTGGCTAGTGGACATTGTAGGGACACCTATTCTATAGTATGACCCTAGACCTTGAATGTAAAAAATGTTCCTTTTGAGTTAATTCTTGCACAAAATTATTTTAATCTAGCAATTAAATACAAACCTTCTGGGGAATTTTGAGCCCCTAGACTTCTGGGAATTGTAGTCTGAAACAATAACAGAGGCGCTTAAATGACGCTCTGGTGAGGTTTGCCTCCAGGAGTTGAAGAGTGCCAGGGAAATGTGGGTTTTATTTGTAAGGAATTCTCTCTGGGCCCAGACCTAAAGCGGTTGAGCACGGCATGCATTTCAGCAGCACAATTTAAATGGAACAGAGAACGAGCAGAATTTTGGTTAGCTTTGGTTTGGTTTTACAGAAATTAGCTCCTTGGACTTTGTGCAACACAGCTAATATGAGTTGTATTTTTGCATTTGTAATTGTTGTCCTAAACTGCACTAGCTGTTGCAAAAAGTAGACTAGAGCCTTCCAGTTCTAAGCATTCGACTTCCCCATCGAAGTTCTGGAAGAACACAATCCCCTCTGACCATTGGGTTCGTCCCACTCTCCTAAAAAGCTTCCAGCTTTCCAGTGCCCAGGGGTAGCACCCCGGCTTCCCAGTAGGAGCTTCCTTTACTGTCCAGCTGCTGTCACCTTGAAGCCATGCTGAGGACAGGATGCCTTGGTGCAAACAGCCTGGCCCGGCCCCAGGGAATGTTGCTCTGCTTACTCAGACCCCATGCCCCAAACCCTTTACTTCCCCAGGTACAGTGATGCATCCGAGACGGTCTGTTCTGATTGTCACCTTTCTCTTCCTTCTCAAGCCATAGCAGAAACGTCGCCTCTCCAGCATGGTGTGCGTGTGGAGACATGGTTGCGTCGTTCCATTATTGATGGAGGGGTAGTGACGGGGTTTGCTTTCCAACGTCATTGCTGTGTCAGCCAACGGGCCCTCAAATCTACAAGGTAAAGCCCCTTGTAAGAGTGTTTTTCGTGTATCTCGTCTTGTTCCGCTTCCCAGGTGGCCGCCCCAGGGGCCTAGCCAGCTCGGTGTGAGGGAGCCCTTGCTCACTTCAGCCCCGTGTTGGTTTATGTTAGTTCACAGGTGCTTTTCAACCTAATTCTTCTTCTCTTCCTTTTCCTTTCTTCTATTTTCTGCTCAAGAAATGTAGCGATACCAGCGGGTGCCACTGCTCGTCCCACTTTCTAGGAGACTTTGGTACCTGGCTCAGGGTGAAGAGCCTCACGGGTTTACATTCTGTGGAGCTGATTCAGGAAGAAACTTCCGTCCAAGGAAGGCTCCATTTTCTTGTTATTCTCTCCCTTTTATGCCCAGTCCAGGTCTTAGAATTGATCCTGCCTTTTACTAGTACCCCCCCCCCTTTTCTTAAAACAACAACTATACAGTACTATTTCTGCTACATTGAGTTATAAAACTTTAATATGAGATTGATGAAAAAATTTGCTTTCTGGATTGCTATATGCTATCAGAAAGGGAAGGAAAGAACAGATGGACCACACGACCAGCTCAAAGATTATTGTAAATGTCCTCTCCTGCTCCCTCTTAGTCTAGGGCTCTAGCATATGATTTAGTCATTCGAGGTGGGACCTGGGATTCTGTATTTCTAATAAACTCCTGGTGATATCCATGCTTCTGTTCCTCTGAAGACACCTTGGGTAAGAAAACTAAATGCAACCTAAGTATTTAGACTTTTGACTTCAATTTTATTTTATTTTTTTTGGTCTTTCCACAATGCCAGGTTTATTAGGGAGACCTCCCCAACAAGCCAATAGAGTCACAAGCAGGGCTTATGTGATTAAAGCAAGCAGAGCAAGCCTTGGTGCGGAGCCTGGGTCACTGGCTGCATCTGCATGTGGAGGAGAGGTGGCCTCGTTTCAAGCCAGGTGGCTGCAGCAGCAGCATGAGTTTGGTGGAGTGGAAGTCCAGCAGGGCTCCGAGGTGACCCGTGGTGCAGCCAAGCTCCAGCATAGGGTGGTCTGAGCTCTGTGTTCTTACAGTCCACAAGGGACGAATGTCCTACTTACATCAGTGTCCAGATGGAGTCCTTATCCAAGTGTCCAGACTTCTGGTTTTGGGTATTCCAGGCCCTTCCTTAGGGAGTGATTTCAATTTTAAACATGCAATTGGTTCTCGTAATTTTATTTTTGCTCCTGTTGAAATGCATAACAGTAAATTTTGTTACTGTTGAAATGCATAACAGTACATTTGCAATCAGTCTCAGAGTGCCTAGGAGAAATTGAAATTTGCTATATTTGTAAGTTTAATTTATTTAAACTTTAAATATTTGTTCAGAACATGGAAGGATTTGCTTGTTAAAATTATAAATTTACCCAATCAGTCATAGGAAGTGGGTTATTTTAATTTAGAAGTTTAAAATTTTAAAGGGAACTTAAATAAGTTTTTAAATGAGACTGATTGTTTTAAGGGGAATTTAGTTTGTGTAACTTGGGGTTATCAAACACTAATCAAAATTTCCTCCATAAGTTACTCTATTTTATATAACATTTACTAAATTTATAAAAAGATGAAATTTGCAAGTTGAATTTAAAATAAATTATGTTTTGTTTTTTACTGTAGTAAACAAAAATAAATTTAAAATACAAATAAAGCTAAATAGATTTTTTTTAAAAGAAAAAGGGGCCATTGAATAAAACTCACACTTTGACACTACTGACACAATTCATCCAACTCTGGTACATGGTAGACGTCTTCAAAAAATGCTTAATTTTCTCTGCATGCCAGAGCTTCTCTTTTGATCATTGCTCTGCCTTGGGTGGACATCTGGGACTACTTTTTACATTGCTCAGGATGTCCAGCTCACTTTGAGTAGGAGAGGCTTTGTAATTGATCCCCCGGGCTTTCTACATAGTCACCCCATATTGGTCTGCCTGGAAGCCTCCCCCAGGTGATAGCTCTATCTATCATCTATCTGTCTGTCTATCTATCATCTATCTATCTATCATCTATCTGTCTATCTATTATCTATCTATCTATCTATCTATCTATCTATC